>NC_039288.1:1925000-2192347 GCF_003368295.1 Carassius auratus | reverse complement strand
TACTATTTCAACATTACTGGACTCAGAAAGCTGTAAACTGACAATCTTGATAATTGAAGTCCTAACATAAGTTTTTGTGCATATAACTTCTAACACATTAAAAACTGTCTTACAGCATTGCAGAAAACATTGTATTTCATATGGCATAAGCATCTATCAGTTTGGCAAGATTTGCACTGAATACTGAATGAAACAGCTTTCTATATTAGAGAGACAAGCTATTGAGCAGATTTGGGCTTGATTTCACTTCATTTGAACATAAGCACTATTTCAACATTACTGGACTCAGAAAGCTGTAAACTGACAATCTTGATCATTGAAGTCCTAACATTAGTTTTTGTGCATATAACTTCTAACACATTAAAAAGCTGTCTTACAGCATTGCAGAAAACATTTTATTTCATAAGACATAAACATGTTTCAGTTTGGCAAGATTTGCAACTGAATATTGAATGAAACAGCTTTCTCTAATAGAGAGACAAGCTTTTGAGCAGATTTGGGCTAGATTTCACTTCATTTGAACAGAAGCACTATTTCAGCATTACTGGACTCAGAAAGCTGTAAACTGACAATCTTGATCATTGAAGTCCTAACATAAGTTTTTGTGCATATAACTTATAACACATTAAAAACTGTCTTACAGCATTGCAGAAAACATTGTATTTCATAAGGAATAAGCATCTATCAGTTTGGCAAGATTTGCACTGAATACTGAAAGAAACAGCTTTCTCTAATAGAGAGAAAAGCTTTTGAGCAGATTTGGGCTTGATTTCACTTCATTTGAACATAAGCACTATTTCAAAATTACTGGACTCAGAAAGCTGTGAACTGACAATCTTGATCATTGAAGTCCTAACATTAGTTTTTGTGCATATAACTTCTAACACATTAAAAACTGTCTTACAGCATAGCAGAAAACATTTTATTTCATAAGACATAAGCATGTTTCAGATTGGCAAGATTTGCACTGAATACTGAATGAAACAGCTTTCTCTAATAAGAGAGAAAAGCTTTTGAGCAGATTTGGGCTTGATTTCACTTCATTTGAACAGAAGCACTATTTCAACATTACTGGACTCAGAAAGCTGTAAACTGACAATCTTGATCATTGAAGTGCTAACATTAGTTTTTGTGCATATAACTTCTAACACATTAAAAACTGTCTTACAGCATTGCAGAAAACATTGTATTTCATAAGGCAATAAACATCTTTCAGTTTGGCAAGATTTGCACTGAATACTGAATGAAACAGCTTTCTCTAATAGAGAGACAAGCTTTTGAGCAGATTTGGGCTTGATTTCACTTAATTTGAACATAAGCACTATTTCAACATTACTGGACTCAGAAAGCTGTAAACTGACAATCTTGATCATTGAAGTCCTAACATTAGTTTTTGTGCATATAACTTCTAACACATTAAAAACTGTCTTACAGCATTGCAGAAAACATTTTATTTCATAAGACATAAGCATGTTTCAGTTTGGCAAGATTTGCACTGAATACTGAATGAAAAAGCTTTCTCTAATAGAGAGACAAGCTTTTGAGCAGATTTGGGCTAGATTTCACTTCATTTGAACAGAAGCACTATTTCAACATTACTGGACTCAGAAACCTGTAAACTAACAATCTTGAGCTTTGAAGCTCTAACATTAGTTTTTGTGCATATAACTTCTAACACATTAAAAACTGTCTTACAGCATTGCAGAAAACATTTTATTTCATAAGACATAAGCATGTTTCAGTTTGGCAAGATTTGCACTGAATATTGAATGAAGCAGCTTTCTTTAATAGAGAGACCAGCTTTTGAGCAGATTTGGGCTAGATTTCACTTCATTTGAACAGAAGCACTATTTCAACATTTCTGGACTCAGAAACCTGTAAACTGACAATCTTGAGCATTGGAGCTCTAACATTACTTTTTGTGCATATAACTTCTAACACATTAAAAACTGTCTTACAGCATTGCATTAAACATTTTATTTCATAAGACATAAGCATGTTTCAGTTTGGCAAGATTTGCACTTAATATTGAATGAAGCAGCTTTCTCTAATAGAGAGACAAGCTTTTGAGCAGATTTGGGCTAGATTTTATTTCATTTGAACAGAAGCACTTTTTCAACATTACTGGACTCAGAAAGCTGTAAACTGACAATCTTGAGCATTGAAGCTCTAACATTACTTTTTGTGCATATAACTTCTAACACATTAAAAACTGTCTTACAGCATTGCAAAAACATTGTATTTTATAAGACATAAGCATGTTTCTGTATGGCAAGATTTGCACTGAATATTGAATGAAGCAGCTTTCTCTAATAGAGAGACAAGCTTTTGAGCAGATTTGGGCTAGATTTCACTTCATTTGAACAGAAGCACTATTTCAACATTAGTGGACTCAGAAACCTGTAAACTAACAATCTTGAGCTTTGAAGCTCTAACATTAGTTTTTGTGCATATAACTTCTAACACATTAAAAACTGTCTTACAGCATTGCCGAAAACATTTTATTTCATAAGACATAAGCATGTTTCAGTTTGGCAAGATTTGCACTGAATATTGAATGAAGCAGCTTTCTCTAATAGAGAGACAAGCTTTTGAGCAGATTTGGGCTAGATTTCACTTCATTTGAACAGAAGCACTATTTGAACATTACTGGACTCAGAAACCTGTAAACTAACAATCTTGAGCTTTGAAGCTCTAACACTACTTTTTGTGCATATAACTTCTAACACATTAAAAACTGTCTAACAGCATTGCAGAAAACATTTTATTCAATAAGACATAAGCATGTTTCAGTTTGGCAAAATTTGCACTGAATACTGAAAGAAACAGCTTTCTCTAATAGAGAGAAAAGCTTTTGAGCAGATTTGGGCTTGATTTCACTTCATTTGAACATAAGCACTATTTCAAAATTACTGGACTCAGAAAGCTGTGAACTGACAATCTTGATCATTGAAGTCCTAACATTAGTTTTTGTGCATATAACTTCTAACACATTAAAAACTGTCTTACAGCATAGCAGAAAACATTTTATTTCATAAGACATAAGCATGTTTCAGTTTGGCAAGATTTGCACTGAATATTGAATGAAGCAGATTTCTCTAATAGAGAGACAAGCTTTTGAGCAGATTTTGGCTAGATTTCACTTCTTTTGAACAGAAGCACTATTTCAACATTACTGGACTCAGAAACCTGTAAACTGACAATCTTGAGCATTGGAGCTCTAACATTACTTTTTGTGCATATAACTTCTAACACATTAAAAACTGTATTACAGCATTGCAGAAAACATTGTATTTCATAAGACATAAGAATGTTTCAGTTTGGCAAGATTTGCACTGAATATTGAACGAAGCAGCTTTCTCTAATCGAGAGACAAGCTTTTGAGCAGATTTGGGCTTGATTTCACTTCATTTGAACAGAAGCACTATTTCAACATTACTGGACTCAGAAACCTGTAAACTGACAATCTTGATCATTGAAGTGCTAACATTAGTTTTTGTGTATATAACTTCTAACACATTAAAAACTGTCTTTCAGCATTGCAGAAAACATTGTATTTCATAAGGCATAAGCATCTATCAGTTTGGCAAGATTTGCACTTAATACTGAATGAAACAGCTTACTCTGATAGAGAGAAAAGCTTTTGAGCAGATTTGGGCTTGATTTCACTTCATTTGAAAAGCAGCACTATTTCAACATTACTGGACTCAGAAAGCTGTAAACTGACAATCTTGATCATTGAAGTCCTAACATAAGTTTTTGTGCATATAACTTCTAACACATTAAAAACTGTCTTACAGCATTGCAGAAAACATTTTATTTCATAAGACATAAGCATGTTTCAGTTTGGCAAGATTTGCACTGAATATTGAATGAAACAGCTTTCTCTAATATAGAGACAAGCTTTTGAGCAGATTTGGGCTAGATTTCACTTCATTTGAACAGAAGCACTATTTGAACATTACTGGACTCAGAAACCTGTAAACTAACAATCTTGAGCTTTGAAGCTCTAACACTACTTGTTGTGCATATAACTTCTAACACATTAAAAACTGTCTAACAGCATTGCAGAAAACATTTTATTCAATAAGACATAAGCATGTTTCAGTTTGGCAAAATTTGCACTGAATATTGAATGAAGCAGCTTTCTCTAATAGAGAGACAAGCTTTTGAGCAGATTTGGGCTAGATTTCACTTCATTTGAACAGAAGCACTATTTCAACATTACTGGACTAAGAAACCTGTAAACTGACAATCTTGAGCATTGGAGCTCTAACATTAGTTTTTGTGCATATAACTTCTAACACAATAAAAACTGTCTTACAGCATTGCAGAAAACATTTTATTTCATAAGACATAAGCATGTTTCAGTTTGGCAAGATTTGCACTGAATATTGAATGAAGCAGCTTTCTCTAATAGAGAGACAAGCTTTTGAGCAGATTTTGGCTAGATTTCACTTCTTTTGAACAGAAGCACTATTTCAACATTACTGGACTCAGAAACCTGTAAACTGACAATCTTGAGCATTGGAGCTCTAACATTACTTTTTGTGCATATAACTTCTAACACATTAAAACTGTCTTACAGCATTGCAGAAAACATTGTATTTCATAAGACATAAGAATGTTTCAGTTTGGCAAGATTTGCACTGAATATTGAACGAAGCAGCTTTCTCTAATAGAGAGACAAGCTTTTGAGCAGATTTGGGCTAGATTTCACTTCATTTGAACAGAAGCACTATTTCAACATTACTGGACTCAGAAACCTGTAAACTGACAGTCTTGAGCATTGGAGCTCTAACACTACTTTTTGTGCATATAACTTCTAACACATTAAAAACTGTCTTACAGCATTGCAGAAAATATTTTATTCAATAAGACATAAGCATGTTTCAGTTTGGCAAGATTTGCACTGAATATTGAATGAAGCAGCTTTCTCTAATAGAGAGACAAGCTTTTGAGCAGATTTGGGCTAGATTACACTTAATTTGAACAGAAGCACTATTTCAACATTACTGGACTCAGAAACTTATAAACTGACAATCTTGAGCATTGGAGCTCTAACATTACTTTTTGTGCATATAACTTCTAACACATTAAAAACTGTCTTACAGCATTGCAGAAAACATTTTATTTCATAAGACATAAGCATGTTTCAGTTTGGCAATATTTGCACTGAATATTGAATGAAGCAGCTTTCTCTAATAGAGAGACAAGCTTTTGAGTAGATTTGGGCTAGATTTCACTTCATTTGAACAGAAGCACTATTTCAACATTACTGGACTCAGAAATGTTGGACTTTGACACTGAGCGCATAGGGCCGTAGTTTAGATATATTTTTAAATTTTTAATTTAGATATATTTTTGAAATGGAAAATGCAGTTTTACAAATGGCAGAAACGTGGCTTTCTAAGGAAAGAGTGCTATCAAATAGCACACCTAGGTTCCTAACTGATGACGCAGAATTGACAGCAGCCATCAAGACTTAGACACCATTCTAGGTTATTACATGCAGAGTTTTTAGGTCCTATAATTATCACCTCTGTTTTTTTTCTTCAGAATTTAGCAGTAAGAAATTACTCGTCATCCAGTTTTTTTATATCGATTATGAATTCCGTAAATATAAGAGCTATAGAGATGAGTATCATCAGCATAACAGTTAAAGCTAACACCATGTTTCCTGATGATACCTCCCAAGGGTAACATGTAAAGCATGAAGAGTAACGGCCCTAGTCCTGAGCCTTGAGGTACTCCATTCGTGATCGATATGATACCTTTTCATACACTGCTATGAATTGATGGTGGTCATAAGTATGATTTAAACCATGCTAATGCACTTTCATTAATGCCAACAAAGTGTTCTAGCCTATGCAAAATAATGTTGTGGTCAATAGTGTCCAACACAGCACTAAGATCCAATAGCACTAATAGAGAAATACTACAACGATCAGATGATGAGAGAAGGTCATTTGCAACTCTAAGGAGAGCAGTCTCAGTACTATCCCACATAGCAAACGGACTTGGCCCACATGTGGCCTCATGGTGGTCCTGCTGGCCTCCTGTCAGCAATGGCATGTACCCTTTCACCCAGAGCTGGGCCATGTGTGGCAATGACAGCACGGCAGGATCTGGCAAACAACATGAGGGCATATTTTTTAATGGGAGGGGTGTGGCCCAGGTCAGTCAGGTTATATGTGGCCCAAATCAGGCTAAGATCTGGCAGCATATTATGTGACCCATGATAAACAAGATAAATACAATATTGCATGATAATAGTTAAATGATCACATACATTTTAATGAAGTGTAGTATTAAAATGTAGTCTTTGAAATGGCAAGTCAAAACATAACAAAATATATTTAAAAATTAAGCAAATCAGTCAAGTGCATTAAGCTGCACTTAACTATAATTTAATTACATTTTATATTATTATTCTTGGTACAAATAATCTTAGAATTCTTACATGAAAAGAAAGAGATGGAGCTAACTGTTATCATGTAATATTAATTTGGTTTACTATGGGACACACACATCTATTAAAGAGAGTGGGGGCACAACATTTTTATTAGTATGCGGTCACGCACGAGCATCAAACAAAATGATCATGAAAGTATTTTATTTTTATTTAAATCCTTGATCCACGCCTTGAGGGAGTGGATCGGGATAGTATTTTCACCATTTAACAACTTAAATTATGCCCTGCTACACAGTTTCATTACTTGAGAAAAAGTACAGATACCCCTTGCTAAATTTTACTCAAGTACAAGTAAAAGTACTACAGTCAGATGTCTACTTAAGTAAAAGTACTGACCCAGACAGCAAGCAGTTTTGGGCCAGATCTGGCCCACATCTGGCCCGCATGGATTTCACGTGGGCCAGATGTGGGCCGAATGTGGGCCAATACTGTTGCTGTCTGGGGAAGTACTTGTTTTTAAAAGAACTTGAGTATAAGAGTACATTTTCTAAATATTGCATTACTACTGCCACAGTGCTTACATTTATGTACAGAAACGTCCTACATGGAGTTATGAATAATGTTAATGGTAATACCTTAGAGAATGTAAAAGGAATTGAAAGTAAAATCAAGTCTTTTCATCTTTTTACCATGTTGCTTTATTTAACATTTCTCACTTGCCCACAAGGCAATAGCACAATGGCAACGCTCTGACAAACCTCTAGAGTTTAATGAATTTTTTTGCACCCACATTTGAACCTGACTTCATGTTAAACATACCGCATACTCAAGAACATCAAAGCAAATCCTCAGCTTACATTAATGTGTAATGTCAGAAAAGAAAATTCAGCTAACAATTAATGTGAGTTTTTCTGTTTTTTCATCAATCAAATAAATAAACCTAAACCAGCAAAGAAGGCAATATAGTAATGTTCTCTGAACCTGACCGTGTTATACCTGCATCATAGAAGAGAAAATAATAATGATTAAAGAAAATCAGCTAATCAGCTGTTTTTAGGTCAGCGTACAAAGGAAAAAAATTATTCAGCTCATTTGAGTGACAGTATTAAGCCCCTTCCTCCCACACTGACATACAGGCAAAGGCAGGAGAAAATACTTTCAGCTGAATAACACCATTCTCACACACACAATCTATGTGTGACAACTCTCTCTGTGTGTGTGTACTGTACTTCAATTCAATCAAATGTCATGAAGTCTTTGTCGCAAAACTGAAGGTGATTGCTGATAGGCTGTCCCAATCAGTGGCGCCTGCACAATCCAATCACGTTTGAGAGGGAAACGAGGGTTTTCGAGATTTTTCTTTTTTACTTTTTCTCCGTCCACACAGAGACGCGTTTCTGTTAATACGCACAAATTATTTATCGGATAGGCATTTCGTCCACACGGCTCTGGCGTTTTGGAAGAGTGAAACCAATGTTTTTTTTAAACAAGTGGATAAATTTGAAAACGCCGCCTTTGCGTTTTTGTTTTGACAGCGAATCCATATTTTCTTAAACGATGACGTCATCAGCCCACGTCTCACCCCTACTCAGACACTGCTACATTACGTAACAGCAACAAAAACATGAACACTGAACGATTTTCTTTTTATTAACTAACATTAACACAAACGAACATGGAACAATACATGTATTCATCTGTGTACCACACGCAAGGTTTATGAGCATAGTCCATGTCTTCTTCTCTGTTTTAAGTGCATCTCTGTGGCAGAATTACAGCGCCACATGCTGGTCTGGCATGTGTACTACATCTTTTTTTGGTTTCATGTGGACGCAGAAAAAAAAGTTTGAATTGGGGTAAGCTCCGTCGGCCGAAGAAGTTAACGGGTACTTACGGTTATGGATAGAAATGTAGCGAAGTAAAGAGTACAATATTCGCCTCTCAAATGTACTTGAGTAAAGTAATGAGTCATCCACAAAAATGATACTCGAGTAAAGTACAGATCCCTTATTGTACTTAAGTACTGTACTCAAGTAAATGTACTCCGTTACTGTCCGGCTCTGCTTAAGGCTTACTTAATAAAACCTGTTTTGGCCCAGATCAGGGCCAGCTAAGGCTGATTAGCCGCATTTCCACTGTCGGGCCAGTGCGAGCCAGGGCTTAAAGCGGGCCGGGCGGGGCTCATAGCCTCGGGCCAGTAGCACCGAGGCCAGAATAGAGCAGGGTTTCCACAGTGGAGCTTGAAGCTCCGCTGCTCGTCACTAAAACACGCCATTTACACGCCTCTCAGAACAACGTCATGCAACCTCATTATTTCACTAACAAAGAGAAGTTATCAGAAAACTAAGAAATAAGTCACTGGAACATGCGCGATCACAAAACGAACATGATAAAAGCGGCCGTTTGTTTGCATGCTTTGTTATTCAAATTCAAAAGCATGGATGTTTTAACTATAGAATAAGTGATACATTGATCATAATGATTTAATTTATCAAGACTCAAAATTAATCGCACATAAATACACTTTATATTTTATTTATTTATTTTTAACGCTTATGAAAATAGCCTGCTTATTCAGTAGAGTCTGTTTCTGTTTATTTGTAGTCACAGTGGCCTATACGTCACATTAAGAATGAATATCTTTATTTTTATAAAGGATCCCGAACAAAAACATTATTATATTTTTATAATAGGCAACATGAGCTAAACTCTCGAGACGAGGCTTGTGATAGATAATATAAGTTACTAAATAAATAGACGATTGTGATAGAGAATAAGGAGCTGACGTCTGATTTCTTCAAGCGGTCATATTTACCATGTTTAATGTTAATGCCCAGCGTGCATAGTCTTTTACATCGCTTATAAATATTTCTGCCCTGTATGGTGATTATAATCCACATTGGATCAAGTTATTTCAAACACTCGCTGCTGACTGAAAGAGAGTTTTGAGCTCGACTTATTTAAAAAAGTGTTTAATGCTGGTGTTAAGGCTGTTATCTTTCTGAAATGATCCACAGCACAGACTCTCTATTTTTATAAAAGCTCCCGAACAAAAATCATTATTATATTTTGATGATATGCAACGTGGAGCTAAACTCACGAAACAAGACGACAGATAAAATGTTACTTAATAAATACACAATTGTGATAGAGAATAAGATGCTGACGTCTGATTTCTCCAAGTGGTCATATTTACCATGGTAATGTTAATGTTTATCGTGCATAGTCTTTTACATTGCTTATAAATATTTCTGCCTTGTTTAGTGATTTTAATCCACATCGGATCAAGTTATTTCAATCACTCGCTGCTGACTAAGAGTGAGTTTTGAGCTCAACTTATTTTAAAAAGTCTTTAATGCTGGTGTTAAAGTTGTTTTCTTTCTGAAATGATCCGCGCTGACGCTCTCCAGACACGGAGAAACTGCGCCTTTGTTCATAACCCCTCCTCTAGCCCCAGCTGGCCCGCTTTGGCCCAAGAATTTCGTCGGGCCGAAAAAACCTGGCCTTTGGCCCCAAGGAAGCCCCGGCGAGGCACGATCAAGCCCCGGAAGTGACAGTGGAAACGCGACTGGCCCTGGCACGCACTAGCACGCCCGGTCTTAGCTCGATAGTGGAAACACGGCTATTGACTGGCTTGTTCTGGGCCACTTCCGGGCCATCATTCTTTGCAGTACTTGGGCCAAGGGAAAAGTCATTGTGTGGCCCGGATCTGGGCCAGAAGACATTTGATATGTGGGATGATCCGGTCTAAATCCTGACTGGAAATCCTCACAGATACCATTTTTTCTCTTAGGACAAAGATAATTGTGAGAATACCTTTTCTAGTATCATGGAAAGAAAAGGGAGATTCGAGATCAGTCTATAATTAACCAGTTCATTTGGTTGGTGAGAGGCTTAATAATAGCCAGTTTGAAGGTTTTGGGGACATATCCCAATGACAATGAGCAATTAATAATAGTCAGAATAGGATCGATGACTTCTAGAAGCAACTCTTTTAGGAACTTTGATGGAATAGGGTCTAACATGCTGTTGGTTTACATTTACGCATTTAGCAGATGCTTTTATCCAAAGCAAGCTTAGAGTGCATTCAGGCTAATATTTATTACCTAACATGTGTTCCCTGGCAATCGAACCCACAACCTTGCACTGCTAACACAATGCTGTAGCACTTGAGCCACAGGAACACTTAGATGTTAGATTATTCAATAAGTTTATACAATTCTTCTTCTCCTAAAGTAGAGAATAAGTGGAACTGTTCCTCTGGTCTATAGTACACTGTCTGATGCGATACAGTAACTGACGGCTGCATGGTTACAGTTTTATCTCTAATAGTATCGATTTTAGAAGTAAAGTAATTCATAATTTACAAGTCATTACTGCTGTGATGTTGGGAAATCACTTGTTGATGCTTTATTTTTTGTTAATTTAGCCACTGTATTGAATAAATACCTGTGGTTATGTTTGTTTTCTTCTAAAAGAGAAGAACAATTATCAGATCTAGCAGTTTCTGTAGGATAGGTTACTTTCCCGCCAGGCAATATTAAATACCTCTAGTTTTGTTTCCCTCCAGCCACGCTCCATTTTCCAGGCTGCTCTCTTTAGGGTGCAAGTGTGCTCATTATACCATGGTGTCAGACTGTTTTCCTTAACCTTCCTTAAGTATAAAAGAGCAACTGTATTTAAAATGCTAGAAAAGAGAGAGTCCATGGTTTCTGTTACTTCATCAAATTGTTCTGAGATTTTGGGTATGCTAAGGAATTCGGATACATTAGGAAGATTACTTACAAAGCCGTGTTTTGTCGTAGAAATGATGGTTCTACCATACTTGTTACAAGAAGTTGAATTTACAGTTTTAGCTCTATGAAGTTTGCGCAAAACTAAATAATGATCTGAGATATCGCTTGGCTGCATAATTTCAACACCATCAACATCAATTCCATGTGACAGTATTAATCTAGAGTAGGTTGGTTTAGCTAGTGTTGTGGCAAAAATAAATCAACTCTCATCAATATTAGAGACAGACTCACTCTCAGGTTATAATTAAAAAGAACGCTTTCATTCTTTGCAAAGAAGGTCAGACAACACTAAGTTCCCTGCAGAGTGCGACGAGGGGAGGGCAGTCCTCCACCTTATATCCCTCTGCTGCGTCATGGTTTCAAAGCTGTACTTTTCCACACATAACATAAAACTCACTCTCTGTGGTTTGTTTCTCACACATTTAGGACCTAGGTGACCCCCTCAGGTCATCCTCAGGCATTGTTTACGCCCACTATATGGCCCAATGACCCTGTTAAATGAATTTTCCACCACAATTTCCCCCTTTTTATCATTCATTAATCACTAATACATAAAAATTAATTACTACTGGTCATACTTTCACTACACACTTAACATTATATTTGCTTTGGAAGCCGGGCTAAACAAATAAGCACTGTTATTGCATTTCTGACATAAGTCAGACCCTCAGTCACCTCACAGATAAAAACACAATTCAAAATCAAGAATTCACACTTAAGAATACAAACATAACTCAAAATCAAGCAAACTTAAGGCATATCATCACATTTATACTCTCCATTCTCATAAAGGATCACTCTCTTAAGTTTGTAAAAGAAGTTATAAAATATGCTAAGGCTTGTTGTATGGGGACAGACCCCATTTCAAGCAAGCAAACAGTATAGATTCAGATGGGCCTAAACATTACTTATTTCAAAGAAAAAATATATCATAAATCTCATACATTTAACACATTTCACTGTAGCTTCCACTACTTGTAGTCTCTTCATCAATTGTTTTCTCCCCACTCAAATCCATGATAACGTCTTCATTGTACACAGTCATTTTAAACATTTGATGTGAAACACTAGACTTCACCAGTCTCTGTACTGAGCTGGATAAGAACTGAAAAATATATGGTAAACATAATGGCAGCAAAAATCATTTAGCAGCATTATGTGTATGCTCAGGCTCTTTTACGGCCATTCTCATGTGGGTGATGATATTGGTAACGTTGTCACTGTAGTCTGGAATATGAAAACAACATGATGTACCCAACTATGATGCACATATTTATCTTTTCATTTGTGCGCAGACTACTTCAATGCTGTTTTTCAGTCTTAACCTTGCTCTTCCCACTGATAAGGACACTTGATGTTTAGGCTGGATTCTGGCCTTGTTGACGTGTGTATCTCCACTCCTTTCTTTGGGACCTTTTTGCAGTGGCTGGCGTGGATTCACGTTGCTCTCTCTGCTACTTTCACAGCCGTGTGAGTGGTCCCAGCCAACCTTCCAGCTCTTTCTCCTAAGATCTCGTACCACCACAAAATCTCCTGATTTCAGGTCATGCAACAGGATTTCAGCAACCTTCCCCGGAGCAGCTTTCACCTGCACACAGACATTAGACAACAGAGACAATTCCTTGCAATATCTCAACTTGTCATGCTCACACACCTCCGTAGATGGCAGCTGTTGTTTACCCCCTTCAATACTCATAAATGGTGGTTTGCCGAAGAGAATTTCAAAAGGGCTCAGGTTTACTCTGGATCGCTTTCTCATTCTCATGTACATGAGAACGACTGGGAGCACCTTAACCCATGTGAGTACCAGTTTCCTCACAACACTTAGCCAATTTGTTTTTTATTGCCCCTACACAAAATGTGTTCCATTGTCTGAACTGCTTTTTCATGGAATTTCCCATCTCTGGACTATTTCAGTCAGCAGAGCTTTTGCTACTGTTGCTGCATCCTGTTTGGACATTGGGAAGACCTCTACCCATTTGGACCACATGTCAACAAATACCAAACAGTTCTTCTTCCCTTCACATGGGGACAGTTCAATGAAATCCATCAGGGCTGGCTGGGAAAACTGAGAAATTTTTATGCCTCTCGCCACATGTGTATTACAAATGACACATCTTTTGCAAAAATTCTGCATAAATTGTGAACCCCTTTGTAAACCACAATTCTTTAATTTGCATAATCATTCCCCCTTTCGATGCGTGGTCTTCCCCATGCATCGACTTAGCATAGTGAGGAAAGAAGTGTTTAGGTAAACAAGGCTCGCCATCTCTGCTCAGTCATACTCCATTCACCATCGTACAACCACTATGTTTCCATTTATCTCTCTCCTGCCCTGTCGCAAATGTCTGCATGCCCTGTAAAGATGAAGAAATGTCAGGGTTATTTTCAGATAAAGTACACAATAAAGTCTGCTCCGGCGTTTCCTGTAGATACAGAATCTTTGTTATTCGAATGCGCTGCACATTTGCAAATGGCTATCTTTTCTGGCAGCAAAATAGCATCTAGTAAGTCTGCCACAATAGGTGCATTTAATATTGGTCTGACTTCAAAAATCTTCTGTGTTTCCATAGCGCACCAAAATCATGAGTGACCCCAAATGCATAGCGTGAATCTGTCTAAATTGTTACACATTTGTCTGTCATTAGTTTCCATGCTTCTAATAATGCCACAAGCTCAGCTGCTTGTGCTGAATAATTTGATGGCAATGAGCCAGAGGCCACAATGTCAAATTCAGTTGGTATGGCATAACCAACCTTATTCAGGCGTGTTTGTTTGATCTTTAAAGCTGAGCCATCAACAAAGAGAACATTGACAGGTCTGGACGTGGCGTACACACTTGTTCAAGTGCTGTTAAACAACAATGATGCTCTTCCCCATCCTCTTCTGTTGGAAGGATAGTAGCAGCTTTCAAGTTTGTGCATCGCTTAACAGTGATATTAGGCATATCAAGCAAAATAGTATGATATCAACAGCTTGATGGTTAAGATAAGTGTGATGTTTTCTGTTCCTGCAAAATCATGGACACTGTGTGAGGCACCATCAATGTCAGATCAGAGTAACCTCTTGAATCCATCACGGCCTGCTCAGCAGCTGCCACTGCCCTCACAGTGTGGCAGGCCTGCTGCATCTGGGTCTAATTTGCTGGAAAAATATGCCACAGGTCTCAATTTGTCTCCATGATGTTGCATCAATACAGAAGTCATAAATCCATTTTTCTCATCTACCATTTGAATAAAGGGTTTATTTGGTGCCGGCAAGCCCAGAGTTGGCGCAACAGACAGCTGAACTTTCATGTTCAGAAATGCCTCTTCCGTTTTCTCTGTCCACTCAATCCCGTTGAATAAATTCAACCCCTTGAGGGCTCTCAGGGGCAGCTCAAAAATTACATAATTTGAAATAAACGTTCTACAATAGGAACACATCCCCAAAAATGAAAGCATTTGTTTCTTTGTCAGTGGTTTTGGGACTTCTCTTATAGCTTTAACCCTTTTTTCAGACAGTGATTTGCTATTCAGTGTTATTAAATGCCCCAGGAATGTAATCTGTTGTTTAACGAACTGCAGTTTTGTCAGGCTGACTTTATGGCCCTCCTGAGCCAGATGCTTCAGGAGAGTCACAGTGTCAGTTACACATGTATAGGGCTGGGTACCGAACTTCAATGCCTTTATGGTATCGAATGAAAAACTTCGATACTATGAGTATCGAAAAATTATTTATCTTTTGGTGCCAAATTTCGGTTCCAAAAGCCAAGCGGCCGGTTTATTTATTTTTTGCCAAGCGCCTGTGTCTGTGTTAGCTTGTAGCATACGTGCATGTAAGGACCTAAATTCGCCGTGATTGGCTGTCCACCACCACGTGACGTGAAAGGGAGGATTTCTGAAGATACTCGCAGTCACACAACACAAGTGTAGTTGTTTTTTTTCTCAAAATGTTTCCCTTTTACAATGCCAAAGAGGTCTAAAGTGTGGCTACACTTTATAAAAGTGGATGACGAGTCAGCAAAGTGCAACATATGCAATAAGAGTATTGCAACCAAAGCCAGCAATACCACCAATTTAATGAAGCATTTGTTTGGATGAGTATTTTGCCCTCCCTCCCGGTTTAGGTTGGTCTACTCCATTGCGTATCTTGAAACACGTCCCCTTTCACGTAGTCTAAAAAACAGAGAGAGAGACAGATTTATCCGGTACAGCGAATTTCTCTAAGCAGCAGACCACTGTATACGTTCACTTAAAACATAACCGACTGTGTTTACGAGAATACTTGCAGAGACAATTATTTTGATATAATTGTGTGTGTATGTGTTCATTCAGAAGTTACGATACGCGAAAGATGAATTCATTCTCTGTACGCGCATTGTCTGAAATGCTGCTCGCAGCGCGTGCTTTGAATGAGTGAGTGCAAGCTCCGAACGCGCGCAAATTGTTTAAAACGCTTGAATCAGCAAGATTTAGAAACAAGTGCAAATGATCAGCTACGATCGGTTTCACCCCTTCAAGAGAGTGAACAACGTGAAGCAAGTTAGGAATTTTACTTCACTATTCGCCCATCGGACTGGAAAACACAATAGCCCCAGGACGTGGGGCTAATGATTTTGCGAATCCTGCACATCAGATCTAACCAGTTTGTGAAACACTGGTTTCCACACTGGTTTCGTTAAACAAAATAAATTATTATTTTAAAAGATTGACTCAAAAGAATCATCGGTTCACTAATCGGATCATGAACTTGTATTATTAACGAGCCAAGGATTATCTATTATTGAACATCTCGAATGAATAAAGACTTCAAGATATGTAAAGCACATAAAGCTATCGTTTGAGTTTATAAACTTCTATTTCATGCATGATTAGTATGGATCTGCTAACTGAATGCAAAGTGTGAGTTCTAGAAGATTGTTTGTGTTTTGATGAGCATGTATCGCTCACTAGGAGTCGCTAAATGAACAGCTGCTGTTCTTTTTCTTTCTTTTTTTTTCAACGGAGGATCAGTTGGCCTATTGGTTAAAATCCCCAAACGGTTTACTTAAAATATTAAATTAATAAATGACATCAAAACAGGGCCGTTTGCGTTATGATGTGGTGGGCAGTGGGCCAGAAAGTCCAGGACAACTTCTTGGTCCCAGTCCGCCTCTGAATGGCACACCCCATCCAAAAAGCACAACCAGTTGTATTAATAATGTTATCCTGAGTGTGAAGTGTTACCAGAATTTGTTTTAATAAAGGTGAAAAATAAAAGTTTTGTGTTTACTATATTTGTGTTCATGTTGAAATGGATTTTAAAACATATGGTATCGAGGAACCGGTATCAAAACTGGCACCGGATCGAGATTTTGAACAATACCCAGCCCTACACATGTAAGCTCATCACGAGCACACAAGCAAAGATCGTCCACATACTGTAATAAAGCTGTACCTGCTGTCAGGGTCAAAGGTTGCAACTCCTTCTTAGGGCTTCGTTGTAATTGCTATAGGGCATTGCAGTACCCTTGTGTCATTGAAGTGCAAGTGTAACCTTTGCCCTCAAATTCAAATGCAAACCAGAATTGGCTGTCTTTATCAACTGGTACGCTAAAAATGCATTTGCCAAATCTACCACTGAGAAGAATGCTGTATCTTGTGGTATTTGTGACAAAATTGTGTATGGATTTGGCACTGATGGAGAGCCCTTTGTCTGACAGCAGCATTCACATCCTGTAAATCTTGAACAAATCGCCACTCTGTGGGCTGACCCTCATCCCTTATGTTTTTCACAGGAAAAAGGAGTGCGAACTGGAGAATCATTGCATGGCACCATTATCCCCTCCCTTAATAGTGACTCAAACACTGGTTTTATACCATGAATTGCCTCTGGTTTTAGAGGGTATTGGCGTTGACACGGTCTGTAATCAGATTTTGGGGTGACCACAACTGGTTCACATCCTTTAATAAAACCCACATCATATTTGTATTTTGTATTTTCTCTTTCTCCTTTGTCAATTGTTACCACAACTCTCTCCACTTCAATGTCACAAACAGTTAAAATTTTCACAAACAGTTCTAATCTGGACCATGTCTGCTGGCCTTGGAGAGCGATAAGTGAGGCACAGAATCTTCTGCCATTAAGTAAAACTGAAGCTGTTTTTTTCTGTCAGTAAACTGAAACGGCACACATATTGTCTGTCTAAAACATTTTCTCAAAACAAAGTTTCTCCTGTTTGTCTCTCAAACCAGTCTTTTTCATACTGGTCATCTCGTTGTACTACAACATGTGATGTGCAAATGCAATTTGTCAGGCAACATAATTTCTCTGTCAAATGGTTTTGTTCTATTTTTTTTGTCAGTTCACACTTCATTTCAGCCCAATCAGAATTTATGATGTTCCATTCATATGCCCATTTTGGTTCTGCTTGAAGACAGCAAATCTGCTCACTCAGACACCGAGCAATCGGTGTCAAATTTAGTTTACACAATAAATCTCTCCCCATTAAAGGCACTGGACATGCAGGGGTGTAGAGAAAAGCATGCCTCAGCACCTTGCCCCCCTCTGTTTCACAATTCAGAGGCACTGTGAATCTTTCACAAATTACGTGCCCTGATGCAGAAATTGACTCATTAATTTTGCTTGTTAATTGTGGTTGGCATTGCAAATCACATGGTCATATAGCTGACCTTGAGGCTCCAGAATCAGCTAAAAACTCAATCAATATCCCCTGCACTAGCATAGGATATTTAGGCATATTCATAAAAGCTTCACTCTTAAACATAATCGCACATTTATCAGGATGTTCATAAACAGAATCAGACATACACAAAGGAAAGCAAGCTTTTTTCCTCCATTGCAGAGAGCAGAAAGTACAGTGTATGTGTGTGTGTTTGTGGTTAGAAAATTTTAACTTCCCTGACTTGTGACCATTGGTTGCTCGCCCTGGACCCCTCCTTTCTTCTCTCAGTCTCCCTTGCTTCACTGCTTCGCCGGTTCTCCGGGCAATCCCCTGCCCAATGACTGTCCTTTTTGCACAGTCTGCATCTGGTACACTTGAATGTCGTATCAGTCTCGCAGATCCAACAACCACATATTTCAGATTTTCTTTCAGTTTCATTCCGATATCTTCCCTCTCCTCTCTTCCATCTTCCCCCTTTCGATTGCTGGTCTCGCTGCGCAGAATAGCCCCCAGGCTTCGAAGCGGCTTGCACTAACGCCAGCTGCCACTCTCTGTCGGTCTTGGATTTAACTCTTTCCTTCTTCACCGTCTGCATCTCCTCTGCATGCAAAGCGTGAGCTAAAACAGCAGATAGCCGTCCACTTTTCCATTCACAGTGTTCTCTCCGACAGTCTTCTTTCTGCAGCTCTCCACTCACTTTATGCCAGCTCGTAGCCCCCAGTTTCACTGCCAGCAGCCTTTTCAGTTCATGCAATGTAGGGCTGAATTCTTGGCAGAAGTTGACTAATTCGGTAGAAAATGTATCACCTGCTTCGTCAGGGCTCGGCAAGTGAGCCATTGCTTCTTTCATGTCTTCTTTCATGCTTCTTTTCACGGTCTAAAGACCATAATAGGCCCGTCAGGACCTGAAACTTCAATCAATGGAGCTGTTATAGCTGTTATTTGTCTTGTTTGTCTTTTCTCTGTCGGGGTGCTCTGCACACTATTTCCTCTTCAATTCTTCGTTAGGGGTTTCAGGAATGATTTCTGGGTCTTCCACTGCTGTTGGTCTTCTCGGCAGAGAGCAGTCGAGGTCAGGGTAAAGTTTCACGGCTTTCAGCTCGACCAGGGGAAAGTGTGTATAGGGCGGGGGTAGATGTTTAGTAACACAAACATCAGAGCGGTTAGAGCTCTTCTTTCTCTCCTATCTGCTTCCGCTATCCAACAATTCACAGTTGGTTCACATTTCTCACACGTCTCGCACAACACCCTTTTTGTCTCTCGCTTCCCTCTTCTACTGATTCCTCCACAGCTTTTAATTTCTTAACACTCAACGTTCCCTCTTTTGGAAAACCATGGTATTTAATTAATTTCCCCATATCTTGCATGCATTTTTGGCCATATACCTTTTTCATTTGCCTAAACACTGGTGTAGCATATTCAACGAGCTTGCTCTGAGACTTTCCCATATCTGCTGGTTTCCTTCTCTGTGTCTATTCCTTTGGCACGCCTATAATCTGTCAGACGTCTCCAACAGATCCGACTTCCCCTGCCCGAAATTGGAGAGGCAATACTCGCACAGTCTCACTTCCCCTTTTAGAAATATGTTAACCGCTTGCGTGTGATCTCAACTTATCGCTTCGAAAATATCTGGATCGTTTCGATCTCAATTTCTAACTCAATTTCCGATCAAGCCAGTTGCAGCGGTTTCAATTCCCCCCTAGAAATGTATTAACTGCACTGCAGTATCCTCACAATCAAATTCCCCTGGAATCCCCCTGATTGTGCTTCCCACAAAAAGGACCCACCGCTATGGTTCGTCCCTTTCATTCCAATTGTTATTTCTAAAAACCCAAATTTTAGAAGATTATGATCTGTCTCTTACCCAAGACTTCTGTTGCCACCCAGGTTCTTTTCTGATTCCAGTGGTGTCCCCTCCGGGCCTTGGCGGTTGGTCCCTTTCTCCCTCAAATCTAATCGGGGTTAGGGCTGAACTTCTAGTGTTCAGGACTGGCCAGTCACCATCCGCTCACAGGTCCAGAAGACACATCCAAGGAATCCCACGTCTCTTTACAGATTCACTCTAAGCCTTAAGGTTTCATGGCAGTCGTTTGACAACTCAAAGTTTCAACTCCCTCCACAGAATTCAGTCCGCCGTAGTGTGTTACCAATGGTTTGCTTAGTGACTGTGGTCCCAACTGCTTTAAGATCATTAACAACCTCCTCCCGTGTAGTTTTGGGCTGATCCCTCACCTTTCTCATGATCATCTATACCCGATGATTTGTTGCCCATGGCAGTGGGAGAGGTTGGAATTCAAGATACAGACTGTATGGACAGGTGTCTTTTATACACCTAACGAGCTGACATTAGGAGTAACTTCTTAAAGTGACAGATCTGTGTTACACATGGG
This sequence comes from Carassius auratus, assembly GCF_003368295.1. Taxonomy (NCBI): domain Eukaryota; kingdom Metazoa; phylum Chordata; class Actinopteri; order Cypriniformes; family Cyprinidae; genus Carassius; species Carassius auratus. Next base: position 2,172,100 of record NC_039288.1, on the reverse strand, counting down.
CACATAACCAATCTGCGAGAGCCAGAATTATTTCTGGTTGGTAAGGGATCAAATACTTATTTCATTTAATAAAATTTAAATTAATCTCTAACCTTTAAATAATGTGTTTTTTTTCTGGATTTTTTTTGGTTGGTATTCTGTCTCTATTCATTAAAATAAAACTATCATAAAGCTTACAGACCCTTCATTTCTTTGAAACTGGGCAAACTTACAAAATCAGCAAGGGATCAAATAAATATTTCCCACGGTACAATAAAAATACAAATAAAATAAATTTTTCAGGTAGAGTAGGTCTAGTCATCAGTAGCGTTTAAGTAAGAAATGCTAGGAAATAAAAAAGAAAAAAAAGAAAAACCACTTAAAATTTCATTATTTTATTGCCTTCAGATATGATTAAATTCACACTAAAATTGGTACAGGTGATCAAAGCCACACATATCTGACTAAACAGAAATTTAGATGATCTTTCAGTTATAGTAACACAAATTTAACTATCAACCCAAAATCAGACGTGATACTGCTTTATTAAATGTTTTAAAATAGAACAAAATATTATCAAAAGTTATTTTTATTTTAACATGTGACGTGCAACGAATTTAGGTAAAGGGGTGCATAGACTGGTCGTTTTGTAGGCAAACATTAATGCCTTGAATTTGAGCTAGTGCAAGTTGATAAACAGAAGTGTGACGTGCATTATTTTCGGCTCATTTAAAATTTATCTTGCTGCTGCATTCTGGATTCAATGTAAAGGTTTGATATAATTGGCTGGAAATCCTGGAAAAAGAGCATTGCAATAAGTCCAGCCTGGATAGAATAATAGCTTGAACAAGAAGTTGTGAAGCATGTTCTGAAAGAAAGGTGCCTAATCTTAATGTTGATTAAAGCAAACTGTAGGACTGGGCAGGTTTAGCAATGTGGTCTGAGAAAGTCAGCTGATCATCAATCATAACTCCAAGACTTCTGGGTGTTTCTGAAGGAATTATGGTTGATGTGCCTAACTGGATGGTGAAATTGGGTTGAAACAATTGGTCTAATACAACCAAAAGCAGCTGTCTTGGCAAGGTTGAGTTGAAGCTGATGGTCCTTCATCCATCAAGAAATGTCTATTAGACGAGCTGAGAAGTGAACAACTATTGTCGGATCATCAGGATGGAATGAGAGGTAGAGTTGAGTATCATCAGCATAGCAGTGATATGAAAAGCCATGAATTACAGAACCTAGTGATGCCATGCAGACAGAGAAGTGATCCAAGAACTGAGCCCTAAGGCACCCCTCACTCCCTAGGCCCTCCCCTTTTGGGTGAACTATCCCATTAACAACATCTTTTTGCATGGGATGTGAAACAGGGTCTGGTAGACAATAAACACTAAATACTAATATTTTTTAATTACTTCATAAGATTAAATCAACTCAGTTTTCAATTAGTTCCCATTTACAGAATTTTTTTTATATATTACATACCCGTGGCTATATACATCTTCATGTCTGTTTGATATCATATAATATTCAACACTGAAATACCATCGTCAGTGTTCTGAAAATCTGACATGCTTTAGTTGAAGATGTCATGCTCGTCTACAGAAACTTTCTCAAAATGATCAACCTTTAACATTATAATGTGTACCTCACCCTCAGACAGGATATATCCAACCCGTTACCCAAACACGAAACCTTAAACATTTAATCTTTTTTTTTTTTTAGTAATGTTTCCAGCTGACTGTCAAAATGTACTAAACATGGTAGCTAAATTTGGAAGGTTGCTCAGAAATTATACCCTCGATCTTTTAGTCCCATTCCTCCTCATCTCTTTCATGGTTGTTCTCCCACTGAGGTTCACGAAATTGGATGTTAGCCAACATGTCCCTCATAGCCACCATGAGTCTATTCACCTCCTGGTTCAATTCACGCCCAGCACGTGCAACTTCTTGTCTGTCTTCAGGCCCCTAAACATGGGAATAAATAAATAAATCTTTAGCAGATGTAAATCATGCTTTGTATAGTTGTATGGCATTAATAATAATAATAATAATAAAAATAATAATAATGCATTTTATTTCATGGCACATTTCAGAACACTCAAGGTCACCTTACAAACAATATACAGGCCAATGCATAAGACAAAACACACAACAAACAAACAGCTTAATACATATAAAGTGCATTTAAGTCTCAAAACATGTTATAAAAAAGCCTGTATAAAAATATATGTCTTAAGATGCATTTTAGACAAGCACTCGCTACTGCGAACATCGAGGGGAAGAGAGTTCTATAGGCGGGAGGCAACATATATAAAAGATCTGGCACCCATAGTTGTAAGTCGAATCCGAGGTACCACAAAAGAAACTGAAGATGCACATGAAGGAGTGTAAACCTGGAGAAGTTAAGTTATTGTGGTGTAAGATTATGTAGTGCATTATAAGCAGGGCTCTGAACCGGTTCAAGGAACGAAGACCGGAAACGAACGAAATTTTGACAGGGACAGAAACAAAATCAAATCTTGTAGTTCCGAACAGAATAAAAAAATTGAAATGGCCATTAACCGTTTAATAACGTTATTTTATCGTTCCATTTAATATTTGAAATTTGCTGTCAATCAATCACAAATTCCCAGCAGTAAGGCATATGCAAATGTGACGCTGAAGACCACGGAAATGGAAATGCACCTCCTTCAGGGCCGGATTAAGACCAAATTAGACCTGATGACGCAGCGCAAAAAGGGCATTTTTTTTCTCGCCGTTGGTGCATGTGCATTCGACACAAGCGGCAGCATACTTAGCCTTTCCTGCTCAACTTTGGACCGCAGAATCCTTTGATTATTCCCAACTTTGAGAAGCTCCACTCGCCGGAGACATTGGACAATCATCATGCAGAGATAGACGCGCAACCTAATTTCGACATTTGGAAACATTTGGAAAACAAAAGATTTAACGATTACAAAAGCTGTTTTCTTTTCTGATAAAAAGTCTAGGCTATGATAACAGCTACGACAGGGTTGTCTAGCTGGATGCAAAATAAGTCATGCCTATTTTTCTCGTGTTTGCCATTTCACAGTCCTGTCACCACAACGACACACAAGATAACTGAAACAATACAGTTTAAATCAAGGTGATGATCATAAGGGTTTCAAGCACAATGGTTTGTATAGATGCAGTTACACAATGGACGTGTATCTTTTCAAGTAAATGATGAGTACTTTTGTGAGTACTATTATATGCTTACAACATGAAAATACATAACTATCATAGTGTCCCTTCACTTTTTCAGTAATATGTGATAACTTAATAAATATACTGGCAATACTATTAAAATATGATCAAATTAAATGGTATTTAGGAGATGATCGTTTTTGCATAATTACTATATTGGGTTTTATGAAAGTTTATAAAAAATTATGAATATTTAATATTTTTTTTTATTTATGCACATAAATGAAGCATTTTCAAGTCTTTGAACAGATGAGGTGTGCTATATCTTTTCTAACTGCTTGGACTTACGGTTTTCATAAAAATAAATATTAAAAATCATAAAAATCCCATAGACTTTAATTGACAGAATGTTCAGATGAGCCAAGCTCCAAATCCCATTAGACTCAATCAAACTTCACTTCTATGAACTATTTCTAATCAATTTAAACTCATTCAAACTCATGTAATATTTCTAATTTATTTGTGTGCATAAATAAAAAAATTCATTTTTAAAAAAAAATAAACTTCAATAAGGCCCAATATAGTAATAATGCAAAAACTATAATCTCCTAAATACCATTCAATTTGATCTTATTTTAATAGTACTGACAATATATTTCTCAAGTTATCACACATTACTGAAAAATTAAAGAGGGGACACTATATTAGTTATCTATTTTCATATTGTGCATATAATAGTACTCACAGAAGAACTCATAATTTACTTGAAAAGAGGCAATTTATGTATTCACTTGTATTTTTAACCGATTTAAAAGTGAAACTAAGGCAAAATCCTATGCTCCGCTGATAAATAAGTTACTTTAATATTCAAATCCGGTATCATGATCAACTTCTGATTTATATATCAAAGGTTTATGTTCACATGGCTGTTTTCGTTTCTATTCACCAAGCAATTTTCTATGGACCCTTGCTGTCTTCTGTTCTAATAAAAAGCCTAGGCTATGACAATAGCTTCGACAGAGTAGGCTAATGAACATAAATTGTTGAGAAATAAATTGGAAGTTGATCATGATACTCGATTTGAATATTAAAGTGATTTCATTTACCAACTGCTTTGTCTCTGAATATTTCTTGAAGTATTTAGTATTTATCCTGTGGCGTCATCGTGTGGACAACATAAGCAATGTGGCCTTCATTTCCCATTAAAATCTAATTTATTAAAGGGAGCTGGTAAATGCAGTCTCTTTTAAAACCCCTTACCAGTCACCCCCCATTAACTGAATGGTTTTAGCAGCCTTCTTATTTTTTGAATCATGGATGGAATTGATGTATTGTTCCGTCTCCTTACCAAAAGCAATAAAAGAAGGTTTAGAATTACTAAATTTCGCTTTGTGAATATGATATTTCCCTAAAATGATCAATAGATTAACTAGGTATATTTCTTTCTGTTTTTTGTTATCATGGAAGCCAAACAGTACATTTTTCCAAAACAAAGAAAAATCTGCAATAAGATTAACAGAAATGTATCGGGACAGATCTTTCCAGAAAGTGATGGCATAGGGACATTGCCAGAACAGATGTACCATTGTTTCTGGACATATTCCACAAAAAGAACAGTTAACACACATGTCAAGCTTAAACCTAAGGAGATAATGCTTAGCAGGATAATACCTATGTATGATTTTGAAAGAGACCTCTCTTACTTTATTTGTAAGGAGATATTTGTAAGGAAGGTTCCATATATTCCCCCAATTCAGGTTGTTAACAAAGTTAAACATATTTTACCAACTGAGGTCAACTTAGGGTCCAAATCTGGTAGGCAATCTGGTTTTCCAGCCCCTTTTAAGAGAATTAAAATACCAGATGGGATGGCATCCATAACAATTGCAAACTCTCTTGGGGTGACTGGAATGCCAAAAGTGTTAAGGAATTCAGAATAATTCATCAAAGATCCACTATCATTTATTAGTTGGGAAACTAGAATTATGTTATTATTGAACCAAGTCTTAAAAAACAAGGATTTATTCTTGAATTTAATAAGCTGATTATTCCAGATGAAGCACCTATGTGGGGAGAAATTATGTTTGTAAATTAATGACCATGCTAAGAGCATTTGTTTATGGAATTTAGATAAAATTAAGGGAATTTTTTCTATTTTATAATCACATAAAAGTAAGAATTCTAGACCACCAACCTTAGAGAAGATATAGTTAGGTATAAAATTCCATGTAGATGTGGGATTTTTTAGAAAATGCTTTATCCAATTAATTTTAAAAGTATTATTAAGGGTTGTAAAATCAAGAAAATTAAGACCACCACGTTCAAAGGTGTTCATGATAACAGATTTTTTCACATAATGAGTCTTGTTTTTCCAAATAAAATTGAAAAGTGACTTGTCAATAGAATTAGAGAGATTTTTGTTGACAAACAAGGGGATAGCTGCATATGTAAGACGGGATAAACCTTCTGCTTTTGTCAACAATACTCGTCCTTTCAAGGATAAATCTCTCTGCAGCCACTGATTTAGCTTTTTCTTTGTCTTATCACGAATCAAATTAAAGTTTACAGAGCATCTCTCCTCCTCATTTTTCATTATAGTAATCCCTAGATAAGTAATCTTATCTTTGATTGGGATGCCACAGATCTGGGAGGTGTCGCTTTCTTAAAGGGAAAAAAGTTCACACTTCTTCAGATTTAAGCAGAGTCCAGAAGCTGCTGAAAATAATTCTATTGTTTTGATAGCAATTGGCACTTGGCTGGCATCTTTTAAAAATAGTGTGGTATCATCTGCTAGCTGGGTGAGGATAACTTCTCTTTCCGCAATTGAAATTCCTTTTAAAGTACTATTTTTAATATGGGTGGAAAGAAGTTGAGAACATAAAATGAATAGATAGGGGGAGGCAGGGCAGCCCTGTCGGATGCCTCTTTGCAGCTCAAATCTAGGTGATGTCCCATTTTTAAGTCTGATAGAGCTATTGCCTTTGCAGTACATTGTTCTAACAGCTTTACAGAAAAACTCACCAAAACCAAATTTCTCAATAGTTTGAAATATAAAGTTATGTTCTACTGTGTCAAAGGCTTTATAGAAGTCCAAGAAAAATATATAACTATCATCAGGACATAAAAATGAATAATCAATTATATCTAAGACAAGCCGAATATTGTTTGAGATGTGTCTTTTTCTCATGAAACCTGATTGAACTTCATCAATAATAGGGTCTAAAACATTTTTTAATCGTTTTGCAATAATTGAGGCAAAAATTTTGTAGTCGGTGTTTAGTAATGAAATAGGTCGCCAATTATCTATAAACAGTGGATCTTTATTGGGTTTGGGGATTAACGTAATTAAACCTTGGGTCAGCGAGGGGGGTAAAGAGCCTTTTTCAACACTTTCTAATATTACTTCAAGTAGAAAAGGAGCTAATTCTTTTGTAAAAGTCTGATTAAACTCTGCAGAGAGGCCATCAACACCAGGAGATTTGTTAGTTTTACAATGTTCAATTGCAAATGTAATTTCCTGCAAGGTAATAAGGTCATCACAGAGTTTCCTATCATCTTGAGAGATTGGAGTGATGATAAGAGAGTTCAAGAATGTAGTGGATGATTGATGGCAATATTGAGATTTATATAAATTACTATAGAAGTCCGCACAGAAAACAGCTATGCTCTTCGGATTATCAGTTACAGTATTATTGATATTAAGTCGCTGGATTAAATTAAATTTCCAATGATATTTTTCTAAGCCCCAAAAATAGGCAGAGTTCTGCTCCCCTTCTTCAATCCACCTTTTCCTTGACCTTATAAAGGCACCTTTTGCTTTGTTAGAGAAGATCTCATTTAGTTTAAGTTGTTCTGAAATTAAAGATAGTCGTTCTTCTTCTGATATACCAGCAGGGTCCTTCTGGTACAAGGAAATTATTTTAGAGACCACTCTTTCTTCCTCCAGTTTACGTTTTTTTGATAAGATACTACCATAATTTCTCAAATATTGGCCAGTTTTAAATTTTAAAAGTTCCCAATTGCTACCAAAAGCATTCTCGGACTTTGCTTTATTCCAGAATTTCACTATTAGATTCTTTATATCTGATTTTACTACATCATGTTGCAGGAGTGAACTGTTTAGTTTCCAGTAAGCATTCCTACATCTTGTGGAGGGGGCAGAGTGCAAAGGTATAAAGATGGAGACTGCATTATGATCGGTTAATGGGGTTGTGATGATATTAACTGATATTTTATCAATATTCAAATTATCTGAAACTAACCAATAGTCCAATCGTGAACGTCTGGTGGCACTTCTATTACTCCAAGTAAAAGCACTTATGTTAGGGTTGTGAAATCTCCATACATCAATCAAGTAAAATTTTTCCATAAATAATTTTAAGTTATCATTTACTGCAGTGGACATCTGCCATACAGTAGTCGTGTAGGTTGTTCACAAGCGGATTGTCCGTCGATACCTGCATGCTGCCGTAGTTGTGAGATGCTAGCTAGTGATGCTGTTAGCCGAGGTAGTTCTCCACGTGCGTCGTTAAAAAGTGAAAATTCTAAACAGTACCAATAAGATGACACGATGCACTTAACTCTGCATTAAGGTGTAACGGAGGCCAGCGAGTAGTGCTGTCCAGGTAAACCTCACTCCCCGATCTCTAGAGACGCACTAGCGACAGACGCTAGTGGCTGTAGCCATTTAGCCTCCTTGTTAGTGCGTCCGCCTCCCATGCCGGAAGACCCGGGTTCGAGCCCCGCTTGGAGCGATTGGAGGAGCGTCAGAGAGGACCCGGGTGAGAGGGGTTACAAAGGCATCTCCAAAAATATACTTTACGTAACTATGAATCACTAGTATGCAAGTCTAAAGGTGAACAGCTCCGAAACTTACACGCGCTTACTCCGCCATCTTGCGCGAAAGCCCCCATGTACAGAGGTGTTTCAGTGTTATGGTAAGATATGAACCAGGAAGTTTACAGGAAGCATGTGACACGATGTGGAGGTGTACGGTTATGACATTCCAAGATTGACATGGCGAAGGACCAATCGGAGTCTGACTGACACACACACGAGCACCCAGCACTGCACACACACACAGATTGCTGGGAGAGGCTGTTTATCATCAGATCACGTAAATCAGTGGAAAATGAATAGAAATGATGATTCTGTCTGAAGAAATATGAAGTAAACATCAGTAAATATATTCATATATCTCCGCAGATATGCATCTTTGGTCTATAAATCCTTATTGACGCTGTTCAGTGAGTCTATGTGAACACAAATAAACGGCTGCTGACGTGACTGAATATGAACGAGTGGTGAATTTCTATTCAAAATGTGGCATAATACGGATTTATTATTTTGCACTCCTGACAAAAATTACTAAATAACTGTCACTGCAACAATGTTTTATCAAAACATTAGTCAAATATCGAAGCTTGAGTCTTTAAACTTTCAATTGATGCACAGTTTGTCTAGTTAAAGTAAGTGATGTTTAACGTGCTGTGAAAGTGAAACAATAATAAACTGGGGCCATCGGCGATGTTTGCAAGTAAAGGGGTTTTAATATTCAATCCAGCATTAATACCCATTTTCAATTTATTTCTCAACAGTTTATGTTCACGTGGCTGTTTTCGTTTATATTCGCCAAGCTATTATGAAATTTGAAATAATCGTGTCCTTTTTTGTCCAATCAACCGACGAAAAGCCAGAATCACTGTAGGGATGGATGTTATTTTCACCTAAGACAAAAAGATCACACAAGCACTCATTTTGATCTCTATAATATATTCTTCTAATTGTTTTGTGTTGATTCGCTGCACTGTATTAATATAAAAGGCTGTCGTGACTTTCTTTCCTTCCAGTATTCATAAGCTGTATCACGCTGTCAAAATGGGCTGGCTGATGAAGCTCTCGTCTTTCTCTCGGTTCTTTGGCCAGACATAATTTATTAATGAGATCCAACCCGGTAAAAATAACATATGTTGGTTTAGCGTGGCAGTGTAAATGAAATGTCTATTTATGTATCCGATCTCGCCCCGAAACGCTGCTGTCATGTGACTTTTTTCCCCTCTATGTCAAATAATATTTCGTTTTGCATGGCTCAACAAACACCTGGATTATGCTCTTCTTGTGTTCTAATGAGTGGATGGTGTGCATTTGGAGTAATATTTAATTTAAGAAGCTCTTAAAAATATATATAAATGACTTCACCATGTTGTGACGATGGATAGCAATCAATGTGACGTTCAGCCTGACAGATAAAATCTCACAAGCACATATAAACACTCATTTTCGTGTATAATATATTCTTCCAATTGTTTTGTGCCGTTTCGCTGCAGTGTTGTGATGTGAAAGGCTGTAAATTCTCTATGTGGACTTCAAGTGTTCAGAGAAATACACTGCGAGCTCGCGGGCAGTTGGCTGCCGCGAATATATGTTATTACTTTAAACAGTTCAGAAACATCTGAATTTAGCTCTTGGTGTGTTCTAACGGGTAGATTGCATGCAATCACCGTAATATATTATTTTGAAAAGGTCTTAAATAAGAATAAACTTGTTGTGCGCTCCGTGGAGACAATGTCTAACCAGGAGTGATTCTTCTCTCGTCTTTGACTGCTCTTTGCCCAGAAATCAATTATTAATGAGCCCTGACCCCTGTAATAATCAGATATGTTGGTTTAGCTTGTCAGTTTGAGGGAAATTGTATTTTTACCGATTTAAAAGTGAAACGACTAATTACTTTTAAACCAAACAAGTGCTGCCGAACAAATATTCTGTGATAAAGTAATCCATATCAAAACAACGCAATGTCCTTTTTCACGTCTAATGTGTATGGAAGGCCAAGAGGGTCAAATACACGTGAATTTTAACGTGTCTCTGTAAAGGGTCTACTTTTTTTGGATACAAACATAATAACAACAAAACTTTGGGCACTTATAAAATAAAGATAACAAACAAGGTGTGCTGTCTGCAGCCTTGGTCTGCGCTGATCTTCATTTACAAACACGTCATTAAAATGAACTGTAACTCCATGAATACTCAACGAAGAGACATGAGAGATATATCTATAGAAAGCTTGACATGTCTACTTTTAAACTAAACAAGTGCTTCCGAACAAATATTCTGTGATAAAGTAATCCATATCAAAACAACGTGATGTCCTTTTTTCACGTCTCCCTTCATTATATCTAATGTGTATGGAAGGCCAAGAGGGTCAAATACACGTGAATTTTAATGCGTCAACAACACGTTAAATATGTGTATTTCATGCGTAGACAACACGTATTTAATATTATTTATTTATCGGTGCTGCACAACATGGTAAAGTCATTTATATATATATTTTTAAGAGCTTCTTAAAATACTATATTACTCCGATATTATATCCAATATTATTTAACGCGTTAAATACGTGTTGTTTACACGTGAAAAATCAGCGGGTATTTAACATGTATTTCACGTGTTAAATACACGTGAAATACACGTGAAGTACACATTAAAAATCAGTTTGAAGAGGTCAATGTGACTGGATGCTGAGGACTTGGGTCAAACCACTTCTGTGAGCTTAGAGGGGTGTACCATTCATAGACAAGCAACCACCATTTAACATGCTATAGATCAGCTTATTCAGCCTTATTATTTAGTCTTTTTTCTTTTCTGTTTTGTATAGCCTATAGAAATAATATATTTAAGTTTCAGTTTTATGAAATATTTATTTATTTATTAGGAGGTATTTAGGTGATTATGGTTTTTGCATGACTTATTTCGCATTCATCTAGACAACCCTGTCGTAGCTGTTATCATAGCCTAGGCTTTTTATTAAAAAAGAAGACAGCAAGGGACCATGGAAAAACACTGTTGCAGGTGTATTTTTGTAAGGTATTTTTTTTTTTTTTTTTTTTGCAGCGGGACAACTCAAGAATGTTGGTCACACAAGTACTGTTGCTCTTTTGCCCCATGGCCAAGATGGCCAAGCCAACATCAAAGTTAGTTCACTAACTTTTAATTCTAGTTATTCTTATTCTTCTGACCCAAAATTTTGCAACTGCTACTCCTCCTAGAGCTTTAACTCTACAGACTCCAAACTCAGCCCAGCTCTTCAGCCTATACCCGCCGGGTGTGCTATATCTTTTCTAACTGATTGGACTTATGATTTTCATAAAAATGAAGATTAAAAATCATAAAAATCCCATAGACTTTCATTGACAGGATGTTCAGATGACCCAAGTTGCAAATCCCATTAGACTCAATCAAGCTTCGATGTTAATCAATTTAAACTCATTCAAACTTATCTAATCTATCTATCTATCTATCAATCTATCTATCTATCTATCTATCTGACTGTTTCTATCTATCTATCTATCTATCTATCTGACTGTTTCTATCTATCTATCTATCTATCTATCTATCTATCTGACTGTTTCTATTTATCTATCTGACTGTTTCTATCTATCTATCTATATGACTGTATCTATCTATCTCTGTCTTTCTATCTAATATTTCTTATCTATCTATCTATCTATCTATCTATCTATCTATCTATCTATCCATCCTAACAACATGCTAATCATGCTGAAATCATGCTAGAAACATGCTAGCAACATGTTAATCATGCTAGAAACATGCTAGCAACATGCTAGTCGCATAGTAATCATGCTAGAAAAATGTTAGCAACATGCTAATCATACTAAAATCATGCCAGCAACATGCTAGTCGCATGCTAGTCATGCTAGAAACATGCTAGCAACATGCTAATCATGCTAGCAACATGTTAGTCACATGCTAGTCATGCTAGCAACATGCTAGTCGCATGCTAATCATGCTAGAAAAATGTTAACAACATGCTAATCATGCTTAAATCATGTTAACGACATGCTAATCATGCTAGCAACATGCTAGTCGCATGCTAGTCATGCTAGAAACATGCTAACAAAATGCTAGCAACATGCTAATCATGCTAGAAACATACTAGCAACATGCTACTCATGCTAGAAAGAAGCTAACAACATGTTAAAAACATGCTAATCATGCTAGAAACATGCTAGTGACATGCTAACAAAATGCTAATCATCCTAGAAACATGTTAACAACATGCTAATCATGCTATTTACATGCTAGTTGCAATGCTAGTCATGCTAGAAACATGCTATCAACATGCTAATAATGCTAGAAACATGTTAGCGACATCCTAGCAACATGCTAATCATGCTAGCGACATGCTTACAACATGCTAATCATGCTAAAATCATACTAGCAACATGCTAGTCGAATGCTAGTCATGCTAGAAAAATGCTAATCATGCTAAAATCATGCTAGCAACATGCTAGTCACATGCTAGTCATGCTAGAAACATCCTAGCAACATGCTAATCATGCTAGAAACATGTTAGCGACATGCTAGCAACATGCTAGTCGCATGCTAATCATGCTAGAAACATGTTAACAACATGCTAGCAACATGTTAATAATGCTAGAAACATGCTAACAACATGCTAGCAACATGCTAATCATGCTAGAAACATGCTAGCAACATGCTAGAAACATGCTAGCATCATGCTGATCATGCTAAAATCATGCTAGCAACATGCTAGTTGCATGTTAGTCATGCTAGCAACATGGTAATCATGTTAGCATCATATTAACGACATGGTTAACAACAAGCCACAAGCCCCAAACTCGGCAGACACCTGCAGGATAGAGCGGTGCTGTGTGCTATATCTTTTCAGAGTGATCAGACTTAAAGTTTTTTTTTTTTATTAATTTTTAAATGTAAAAATACATTACCCATAGACTTACATTATCTGAGATAAATTGCGCCCCTAGTTGCAATACCCGGGAGAGATTAAGGGAGGAGTCGGGTGTAACACTAATGAGCTGATGGTATTTCAGCCATCTGTTCCATACTAGTGAATCCTGACACTTAACACATTCAGAACTCAAAAGACCAGAATGTGAGTAAACAAGGACCTTTGTTGTTTACATAATTCACCATTTTGGCCGCCCTGAAGTCGGCCACATCCTGCCTTGAGTGACAGTTATTTACGACAAGAAATTCCAGAGTCACGTGGGCGAGCCTCAAAGGAGACACTAAACCAACCACATTCCTGAACACAAATGAAACCTTTCGTATAAGTCCCTTACTTTCATCGTTATTAATAATATGTATTTTGAATATGTTTTGTGTGTACCATGGTTAATCCTTGTTATGCGAGGATTATAATTTTTCTAGCGTATAAATTGGAATTGTTTCTCCTCACCAACTTTCTCAAAGAGAGCCATGGGCTGCAACCCCCAGTCCCTTGCAGCTCGTAAAATTTTACGACCACACAGGACTACACAGGACAGGAAACCTAATCCTTATCATAGCGCAAGCCCCCCTCAGCACAGGGGCTGAGAGAAAAAGCCATTTTAATGGCTCCTTTGGAAGCTTTCATTTTTGTTGTTTCTTTTCTTTTCTTTACTAAGTTTATACAATTATTCGCCTCTCCACACAAGGAAGACGAATTCTGGAACATTGTTTGTTGAGCCTTTCAAATACCGCGCGAGGACAGAACAAAGGACCACGTGCTCCACGCTCACGCCAAGATCCAACACAGCGTGCACGCGCGTCACATGGCCTCCAGGAACACGCACGCTGTTTTCAAAAGGAACAGCGCGCAAAGTCAGTTTGCGCCACGCACACTGGGCCATGCAAGTATCTTTCTCTATGAAGATTTAAATGCTGCTTTAAATTGTTGCTATGATCTGATTGGTGTTGGCTTCCAAAAGTTACTTACTATGATTTCCATACCTGAGCTCCTTATGTGATCTCATTCTATTTTCTCTCTCTCTCTCTCTCTCTCTTTTATTTGGATTCCGTTATGTCTTGTATAAAGCTTACTGTTTGTATTGTCGTACGCATATTTACTCTGTGTGATTTGTAGTTTGATGTATTACTAGTTGATTTATTAAAAACCCATATACTGAAGATTGGCTTGGACTCCACCCCACTTACATTACGAGTCACTGAGATGTCTGATCTTTAGCTACAAGCTTTAAATTTAGAAACTAAATTTATCATAAGGATAGGATAATGTTTTCATGGCCAGAGAATATTTTTCCTTGAATTATAATAAGTGATAACTTTATTGGAAATTGATAGGTCAGTCTGGTTTGCTGGACAAACCACTGTTTGATTTGCAATAATTTACAGTAAGGCATATCACAACAATTGATATGGAGAATGGAATATTGACATATTAATGAGTAAATTACAGTGCCCTGTGATTATTTATTGGTATAGGCAATTGAGCTATTTTTCATAATCAAATTTAATGTAACTGTCATCTGAGATATAAATTAATCATATTCCTGATTAATTATTCAAATTCCCTATATATCATTTGAGTTAATTATTCTGTAAAACTCATTGTTGTTACAGAATTGGTGGAGGATAACGCGGCCATTTCAAACTTCGTTTTGTGAGCAATCAATCTGTGTATATGGTTTTTAATAATTTCTGCACGTGCGCTATGAAATTATGTAACGTTACTTGTGAGATAAGTCGCAAGACGCGAACTCACTCAACTGACTGAGGCAAAAAGCTGGTCAGTCAGCGCGCTAGATATTTGTAGAAACTTAACAGTATAGTCACTGTTATTTTTAATGAAAGTAAACTGCAGTATAATGTTAAAAGTATCCTGTTAAGAAAGACCAAAATCTTTTTACAGTGAGAACATTTTAATATGAATAATTAAAAGATAAAGAAATCTTTTATTAGTTGCAACATGTAAATCTGAACATGAGCGATGTTCCTCTGATTCAGTTAAAAAGGCCTTGCTTATTAAATATCGTTATTGAATTCGTGGGAAACCACATGATATTCAAAAAAATAAACGATAAAAACTCCTGGTCTAAAATTGGCTTAGCTACTATTTTTAAACCTAAAACATTTAAATCAAAAGTGCTATTTTGATAAATGTTTATTGGAGTCAACAGTTGGAAAATTCCTGTTTTGTTACATTTGTGTTTTGGAAGTGAACGGGTCCTTCCTTCACCCTATGTTAATATAGCACCTCAGAGATTAAAACCTTTGGTTTGTTACTTGTGATTTTTGATGCAGAAAATCAGCCTGACAAACGATCAGATAATTTCTAAGTCATATTGAAATTGTAATTCCGCTATCTAAACACCAGAGGGAACGCGTGGGTTAGAAATTTCAGGGTACGCCCTTGCTTTCTGATTCCAGCTTGCATGAGTGCAAAGCTGCCATCCTGTGGCCGTTTCAGATAATGCGCTCTGATTGCTAATTTATAATCCCCTGTGATGTATTTGAATTAGATGTCTAAATTCTCGATAATTATTTGCATTTACAGCTTTGCTCGTGCGAATATTATTACAGGGAAACAAAAGAATGTTCCCTGCCTTTGACTGTTTACATTTACTTTGAGTTTGGTTCAAACATGATTTGAATTAAAATGTAATTGTTAATAGTGGAAATCTAGATGTGTCAGGTCAACTACGGTTTGACCCACTTAGAAGGTAAGCCATCTAGTGGCAGTCTCCTGTTAAATCGACTAACAGACCTCTGTCTTTTCCATTCTGTTTTGAATTGCATGTCCACTTTTACCCTTTTTGATTAATCTCACCCTGTTTGATTAATTTCATGATCATTAATGATAACTTACAAGCTATCATGGGTTATTATAGGATATTATTCAGATTTTCCTTTTAATTCTTACATGCTTATTTTAAATTTTTATTTAAACCAGTTTTGAATTTTTAATTTGAATTAAGTTTTCTGCTCAGCAGGTTAAAGACAGAGAAGCAGTACTTCCCCCCCTTGTGGTGAAAACCAGCCACTCCTTCTCCCTTGTTTCATTCCTGTCTTTTAACCTGTTAAATGTCACCCCGTCCCGTATACAGGACGCCTACATTGACTATACTATATTACAATCAAATCTAATCTAATCTTGACAAACTATATATCGTTGGAAAGGTCTAAGACTCCCAAATATATATTTTACCAATATTTTTTGTTAAAAATTATGTAGGAAAAGTAATAGATGAATTTATGACAAGAGTGCACCCTCAGAAATCTACATTACAAAAGGAGCTTTTACCTTTGTTTAAAAAAAAGACTTCCTCGTTGCCTTTTTCTTTATCACTTTTTAGAAATCATCAGAAGTTATATATCACTTGAAAACATAAAATCTCAAAATTCATCCTTCAAAACCCATTTTAAAATCAGACATTGCATTACCATGTAAATGGTACATCAAAATCATGTTACAAAATGTTTTCAGTCATGAATTATAAAAATTTAGGTTTGTATCATGCACATTCATGTCTATCTTCAAAAACGTGAGTGACAGTTAACAGGTTAATTTGATGTTTATTATTTTTCTTCTCTCTTTTGACAGGTTATTTTGATAATTACCATTATTATCATAATTCCTTTGTTTTGTTTTATTATTATTATGTAAAGCTGTTACCTTTCCTCTCTACATATATATTTACTCAATTGATGTTAAACAAACCAAACCTTAATTAACTTTAAGTTTCCTTTGTTCATCCTTTGTGTATTTGATTGTAGAACTCCCTCGGTGATTGGACAGTCATCTCAGGTTTCCAGTGAGCAAGGCTGCCCGACCGGTGTTACCGATACTGGCTGCGAGTGAAACTCGGTTCCTCTTGTCTCAAGAGACATCAGCAATTTTGGCACTCCAAAGGTTGTGCTAAAAGTCACAAGCCGTTCGAGACGGCGACACGCCAGAGTAACGGAGGACCGGGGACACTGCAGTTGAGTGTTTGGGGAGCACCGGGGAGGTTGACCAAGCCACTGGTTCCCACCTGAATGACTTCAATTCACCCAGGTGAACCAAATGTGATAAAACCCATCCACTTATTATAAGTCACAGAATATTAGATATTCCCCCGGATATATTTTAAGTGTTTGACCTTTTGCTTCTTTAAGCCACACCATATTTCTAGGTTTCCTACCCAGACCCAACTCACCTGTTGGCCCTATCTTAAAACCTAGCAGTAGGCTTAGGCCTCCTTATTCCCACTAACACATTGTGTTTCTATTGTTTTCATCTCATTTCAAGTGTTGTGTTTCACTTTGATCTTTTTCTACCCTCTGTTCTGTTGTGATTTGTTTCTTTCATTTCACAGAGACAGTAACCTGGGAGCCACCAACGAAGTTAAATAGTAGAGCGACCACCAGCAGCCGGTGTCATCACACGACCCGCTAGGCTACTGCCTGTCAAATCTCCATTTCAGGTCCTTCGTTGACCCAAGTTAATTGGCTACTTAACTGTCTGACTGTTTGCATCAGTCAGCCCCCAAATTCTCATAAACGGCACAGCCCGTATGAATATAGCTCGTTAAACGTAGAACGAACTTGCATTGGTCTTTTTGTGTGTGTGTGCTGTGCTTCTCTCACCGACAGAGAACCAGGATGTTCCAGGCATCCAGTCCAGCAGTCCACGGGGGCCACCTCTCAACAGGGTTGAAAGCAGTGACGACCCCCTTCCTGCCCAAGGACGCCAGTAACCTGCAGCACCCAGAGCAACTAGACACCGAGCTAGATGAACTGATGGCAAACCAAAGCGACTACTACAGAGAACTCGCCAGGATCTTCGGAAGCCTAGTTCACATTCTCGTCGCCCAGGCACGGCTCAGTGAACGGAGCAACATCGCGGAGGAGGCCTGGAAGGACCAGGCCCCAACCCAGAGCCATCTTGATCAGCTCCTCCTCGAGACCCAGAACCAGCACGAGAAAGAGGACGACACAGATCCAGAGCTACAGAAAGGAGTTGAAAGACTTCACAATGCCCTGCAAGATCTTCGCATCGACACAGATCAAAAAGAACAGCTGGAGAGAGAAGCCAGAAAAGAACTCACCAAAAAACTCCAGCAAGGCGACGCTCTCCTAAAAAGAGCAGAGACTGAACTGAAAGAAAGAGACTATAAAACCTGGGCCTGCAAAACACACTTGCAAGCGGCCCGAGCTAAATTCAACAAGCTTATTCTGCAGAGAGACAAGCTCCAAGATGAACTTGACACTGTTCACACAGAACTGAGACAATCTCACAGATTACAGAGTGGCTGGATCGGAGAAACGCACACCACAAAGCTTCTCCTGGCCCGCCACTCCAACCCTTTCAGCCAAGAACCCAGAGCTGAAAAAGGGGGTGTAAGCTCACGGCTCAAGAAATCACCAGCCAGCCTTCAAGAACACCTGTCAACAATGGAGGGAAGAGAACCCTTCCAGAGAACGCATGTCACTAAACCCTGCACTGCTCACAGAGAACTTCACAAGCTAGCCAGAAGCATCTCTAAATTCAATCCAGATCCTGCAGGAGGACATGACGTTCATGCTTCTTTACAAGCCATTGACTTTCATTTGCAAACTGTCGCCAACGTGACAGATGTGAACACAATGTACCTGTTAAAAATCACGTCCAGCCGTGATGTGCAGTGTTTTCTGGGTCGTCAACCAGAGACTGTCAAAGTGTACTACCAGCAACTGCTACAGACTTTGATTCCTGAATTCTCTGATCCAGACTCAGACCATGGGCTCCTTATTGCTATGGACCTCAAACAGGGCCGATTTGAAAACCCACAGACTTTCTGTAGTCAGCTACGAAAAGCCTACTTCGGAGCATGCAACGAACCAGGTATGGAACAGAATGTCAACTTAAAAACTCTGTTCCTCCTAAACCTACATGCCAGTTGGAGTTTTCATCTCCGAGTCCCAGCGAGTCCACGTAACAGGACTACACAAGAGTTACGGAACTTAGCCCACAAAGCTTGCACCAAACAAAAGACTATTGGTGAAAAGACTGTAAAAAACCCCCAAAGTCTCTGTCTCTGAGCACTGCTTGGAGTTAACCCTAGATGGCGCCCTACAACGCCACAGTCACAGACATTTTTACAGAGAGTCAATACCATTGCACATTACACAATCGTAATGGTGCTCATCCAACGCACCAGAGCGAGCGACTCCTACCATCCAGGACACAAAGCCCCAACATCCGGCAGTGGAACCACTCTTGACTCGACACTGGTAAGCTCAGTCCTGAGCCCACGTCAGAAAAACGCAGTGCAGCCACGTCTGAGACAGCAGAGATCCTGAGGGTGCTAAAAGATCTTCTTCACATGAAAACTCGCAAGGAAGATGAGCCAAGCACCCAGAACACTGCCCGTCATCTACAGACCACAGAGCTAACTGTTACAGCACAAAGTGACAACAACACCCAAGCTCAAAAGTCAACAGCTGCACACCCTGAATGAGACAGCACAGGTCCTCACACCAGGTACCACAAACACAAGGTACCAGAAAATGTTGTTTTGACTACCTGCCTTCGCAGCAAGCTACACAAGACCGGTCCTCACCACCCACCGATCGTCACACCTGCCCTGATGCGAACATTCCTGGGCAGCCTTGTCAAAAAGGGGGTGGGCTGAAAAGGAGTCAACAGGGAAGACCTGATCGACACATCGACAAAGACCTGCTAGAACACTTTGACCCTTTTCTGAACTTCAAACAGCTAAAAGACTTTGCTCAAGTGCGAGAACCTTTTTCTCTCCAGCCACACAGGTTGCTAGAGCCAGACTGTCAAGTCGCAGAGGTCACGGGAACTCCCACAGAGCCAGACGGTCAGGTCACAGAGGTCACGGGAACCCCAGCAGCCAGCCATGAGTACAACGCCCTAATGACAGGCCCAAGTTCAAGCCTCTGTACCTTAGTCAACAAACAGGGTACGGTGGTACCAGCTTACACCAAAGGGTTCGCTGTTCGGCTCAACCTGCAATGTGATCAAACCTTACACCACACGCTGGGTTTCTTCCAACCCTCACCTGAATGTGTAGAACTCGGACTCACACTTGCAAACAACAAGCATGTCAAACACCAACACCTGTTCCAGCAAGGTGATAACATCACAAAAACACACAATGTGATCGGGTACTGGAAGAAGGCAAAAGGACACTCGAAGTTACCAAGTCTAGACAAGGACTTTAAAGATCACACTGACACCCTTGCCAAAACTGGCACACTAAACAACATTCTGTGGTCACTCCCAACCCACCCACCCACATTCAAGGTTGAAGTGATTACACACAGCAGAAGAACTTTACTAGCTAAACTGCCTACCTCAGAATCACTTACGCTGGCTCCATTGTCTACACAGACCAACATAGCGGACATGCGTGCTTCTGAAAACTCGATAATGACTTTGCTTTACCACCTCTCAGACCCCTCCATCCACCCTGGCAACCAGTCTACAGTCACTGACAACCAAAGCCCCAGATCACTGCATGATACACAAACCATGCTGCGTGCACAGAACAATATTGTGGGTTGTGCACCGTCTGACATCACAATGCCAGGGCTTGTAATGCCACGGAGCAAAAGGGGGATAATGCCAATATATTTCCATGACGCAGCATGTGCTGCACCACGCAGCACCAGAGCCACTGACAAAACACTGAAGCAAGCGTCATGCCAGCAGCAAGATGTGGCAAAACATGGGCGAGGGCGAGCTAAACCCAGTCGCCGCCCACTAAGCAAAGAGGCTGCCCTGTCCAACCAAAGACAGCCCTCGTTTGTTTCTTTCTCCCCTTTCTCTCTCTCTCTCCCTATTATCTGTACCAGGATGCTGCTGTGGTTTGCCGTGCTGTGCTGTCAGCCAAAGAGAGGACAGCTGCCACCGAGAAAACCGCTGAGACTCCTGACTACCGATGACAGGGCACACTACCCCAGCACTGTAACCGAATACAGCTGTACAAGGTTCCGAGAGAGGACTCCCTCACTCACACTGAGGCCGATGTAAAACACATGTTCAGCCAACATGAGAAAGTGACTGTTACACAAATGGAGTTAAGTGGACACCACCACCGCTCCAAACAGTTCCCGGGAGCTTTGCTTAGAGCCGCTGCTGCTGCCAGAATGTTTAACATTGTTATGTCCAGTGTCAATGCAGTGAACCAGACCGTAAACTCCCTGAAACCACTGTTTACTGTCTTCCAGAAGGACTTTACCCAGACTCAGCTGTTTACAGCGTTAACAACAGACATGCTGTGGGAGGTTAGCTCCTCCAATGACAGCCTAACCACAAGTAAAACCCCACCATACATGACACCCTTAAGCCTTGTGTTAACTGTGCTGTCTTACGCCATCACCATGCCAGCTGACCTGCGACAAATACACCTGGCCAACTCTCTGGATAGTGCCTTCCTACAGCACGTCAACCCCAAACAGAGAGAAGTGAACGTGCCCCTGAACCAACTCATCAGCGAGTCAAGCCAAGTCTACAGACCTAAAGACATTGTCAGTGTCAGGATGTGGAAAAGCAACACCCACACCAAAACACACATTCCAAATGTGGTGGCTTACCACGACAGCGACACACAGCTGCACCTGGCCCCAAACATGCACATGTGTACTTTAACCAAAGACATTCATTATCTCTGCCTTAGCAAACCCTTCCTCAGACACAACTCTGAAGGAATCTGCGAGCTGCAAACCTGGGTCAGGGATACGCGCTGCCCTGCCGAAGCCAAGCCTCGTACACAAGTCACAGAAACGCAAGCAGAGATTGTGGGTAACAGATGGCTCGTCAACACTCCTGCGCGCTCAGCTACGCTGACCTACGACCAGCATGACACCGCCACCCGTGCCAACCTGCTTGACCAAGTACTGAAAGGTACCACCCAACACATTGACATTACTCCTGTCGACACAGCCCTCCAAGCACAGCCTCGACAGCCCGTTCCGAACCCGTCATCTGCGGTCCGAGTCTGGACTGCTCCCGACACTGCAAGGGGCATCTCCACCGTCATTGGTCCCGCCCTGACTCGTGGCGTGACCTTCATCCTATACAGGATACTCAATGAGATGCAAACCTCTACAGCCAAACTCACGACAACTGTGGCTGGAGGTCTCCGATGGAATCCCCGGAAAGGGGGTGCCAAGTCAAAGACAACACAGAACCTCACCAAGCTGAATCCTCAGCTCCAGGAACCACCTGCCATCTTAAACCACCTGACGTCATGATCCACCTTTCATCTGCCCATAGTGATGATTGCCGTCCAATGATGTCCACACAGGGACTTCATCCGACGGAAAAGGGGGAGATGTAACACTAATGAGCTGATGGTATTTCAGCCATCTGTTCCATACTAGTGAATCCTGACACTTAACAAATTCGGAACTCAAAAGACCAGAACGTGAGTAAACAAGGACCTTTGTTGTTTACATAATTCACCATTTTGGCCGCCCTGAAGTCGGCCACATCCTGCCTTGAGTGACAGTTATTTACGACAAGAAATTCCAGAGTCACGTGGGCGAGCCTCAAAGGAGACACTAAACCAACCACATTCCTGAACACAAATGAAACCTTTCGTATAAGTCCCTTACTTTCATCGTTATTAATAATATGTATTTTGAATATGTTGTGTGTGTACCATGGTTAATCCTTGTTATGTGAGGATTATAATTTTTCTAGTGTATAAATTGGAATTGTTTCTCCTCACCAACTTTCTCAAAGAGAGCCATGGGCTGCAACCCCCAGTCCCTTGCAGCTCGTAAAATTTTACGACCACACAGGACTACACAGGACAGGAAACCTAATCCTTACAAAAGAATGGTAAAATGTACTCAAATGTAGTCTTAATGTGTATATTATTGATTTTGCGGTGCATTAGAGGTTTCCCATATAAATTGGGACTATCTGCAGTGTTATCATGTGTTAATCAAATCTTTAAATATGTGTAATTCTGCATTTGAATGTAACTTCATGTTTTGATCATTTCTACATATTATGTTTAGTATCGTTGTGATCGTCATGTTCTGACAAACCCATTTATCTAGAGCAAAGTAATGAAAAATGGAATCTGGAAAATCTGGAATTACGAATTTGCTAGAATAATCCCTGGAAATTGGACAAGCCCTAGATCACCAGGGGGTTGTCTCCACATAGACAAAGGAACTTTTCCCTCCGCTTCAGATCGCGGACGTTCATTGGCTGTTCACGCGAAAAGAGGCGGGGACCATCTCAAGCCATAAGAACGACCGAACAAGGTCCGCCTCTGCTCTTCCTCTCTTCTTCTCGTTCTTGGTCCTCGGACACGCTGCTCTCCTGTGCGACCAACATTGCTTCCGCGCGGATAGCGCAAGCCCCCCTCAGCACAGGGGCTGAGAGAAAAAGCCATTTTAATGGCTCCTTTGGAAGCTTTCGTTTTTGTTGTTTCTTTTCTTTTCTTTACTAAGTTTATTCAACTATTCGCCTCTCCACACAAGGAAGACGAATTCTTGAACATTGTTTGTTGAACCTTTCAAATACCGCGGGGGACAGAACAAAGGACCATGTGCTCCACGCTCACGCCAAGATCCAGCGCAGCGTGCACGCGCGTCACATGGCCTCCAGGACCACGCACGCTCTTTTCAAAAGGAACAGCGCGCAAAGCTCACACGCGCGACGCCCGATCTCACGCCACGCACACTGGGCCATGCAAGTATCTTTCTCTATGAAGATTTAAATGCTGCTTTAAATTGTTGCTATGATCTGATTGTTGTTGGCTTCCAAAAGTTACTGACTATGATTTCCATACCTGAGCTCCTTATGTGATCTCATTCTATTTTCTCTCTCTCTCTCTCTCTCTCTCTCTTTTATTTGGATTCCATTATGTCTTGTATAAAGCTTACTGTTTGTATTGTCGTACACATATTTACTCTGTGTGATTTGTAGTTTGATGTATTACTAGTTGATTTATTAAAAACCCATATACTGACGATTGGCTTGGACTCCACCCCACTTACATTACGAGTCACTGAGATGTCTGATCTTTAGCTACAAGCTTTAAATTTAGAAACTAAATTTATCATAAGGATAGGATAATGTTTTCATGGCCAGAGAATATTTTTCCTTGAATTATAATAAGTGATAACTTTATTGGAAATTGATAGGTCAGTCTGGTTTGCTGGACAAACCACTGTTTGATTTGCAATAATTTACAGTAAGGCATATCACAACAATTGATATGGAGAATGGAATATTGACATATTAATGAGTAAATTACAGTGCCCTGTGATTATTTATTGGTATAGGCAATTGAGCTATTTTTCATAATCAATCAAATTTAATGTAACTGTCATCTGAGATATAAATTAATCATATTCCTGATTAATTATTCAAATTCCCTATATATCATTTGAGTTAATTATTCTGTAAAACTCATTGTTGTTACACGGGTTTCGATTCACTTTTAAACCGGTTAAAAATACCAAGTAAACAATACAATTTGCCTCAAACTGACTAGCTAAACCAACATATCTGATTATTACAGGGGTCAGGGCTCATTAATAATTGATTTCTGGGCAGAGAGCAGTCAGAAAGATGAGAGAAGAATCACTGCTGGTCAGCTCATGTATTGTCTCCACGGAGCTCACAACGAGCGAATTTATTCTTCTTTAAGACCTTTTAAAAAATAAAATTGCACGCAATCTACCCATTAGAACAGACCAGGAGCTAAATTCAGATGTTTCTGATCTGTTTAAAGTAATAACATGATATATTCGCGGCAACCAACTGCTCGCGAGCTCGCGATGTATTTCTCTGAACACTTGAAGTCCACATAGACAATTTATAGCCTTTCACATGAAAACACTGCAGCGAAACGGCACAAAACAATTAGAAGAATATACTATACACGTGAAAATGAGTGTTTATATGTGCTTGAGAGATTTCTCTGTCAGGCTGAACGTCGACTCGCAGCGATTGCTCAGCGTTGCATAACATGGTAAAGCAGGGAACTACACTGCGACCAAAAGGGTCGCATATGCATCACTGATTATTTTTGTACCTACTTATGTGTTATGCTATGATTTAATATGAGCATTTATTAAAACAGAAATGTGTATTTTAAGAATACGTTTTATAATGTGCTCGAGCGTTCAACACATCAAGTTGGCTTCAGCCCCGCGATGCGGGAAAGCTGAACTGAGCAGCTGATCACTCGCGCTGTTTTCGGTGCGAGAGAGAGAGCCGCGTCTCACGGACAGCAACACTGAACCGAGCTCTCCTTCAGGACGTTCACGTCCTCCAGCACCTGAATGAACAAATACAATTCGCAGTTTAAATAAACAGAAAAAAAGAGCGAAAAGCGAAAGAGCTCAATTCAGCACCGCAGTGTTCTGTTGTTCAGGGAACAAGCAGAGATGCGTCTCAAAGTCTTCTTGCTTTTGTACCAACAACAAATACATACAAAATATGTCGAAATACCCATCTTGGAAAGTGTGTTCGAAAAAGTATGTGGTTATGTCTTAAGTGAAAGTAAAGAGTTGCAAAAAAATCGGATGTGTATCATTATAATGGATGCGTTTGTCTCTTAAAGGGACCGCGCCTAATTTACTAGCTCTGCTGTCAGTGTCTTTAATGTATGAAAATGAAAGTAAAAAATTCACTGCTCTTGACTGAATTACTTCGTAGTTTTAACAAGAATTAATCCAAAGTCATTCCAAAAATCAGATAGAATCGTTTTCCTAGCGGGTGCAGGCCACTAGTTCATTTATATAAGTGAGAATGGCAAAATAGTGATCTGTGAAATATACCCAAAAATTCTTTATACTGTAGGCTACCAGTGAAATTGATTAAAAATAAATAAATAATTAGGGACCTGACCATGTTTTGCTTAAGCGTTTCTTTCTTTAATTGCTAATGCAACCTTTTCACACCACAGACTGAACCAAATTAAGCATTGCTTGCTTGGTAACTGTTCAACAAAGTATTGATAGTTGTGTAAATATTGTCATACTGACAGTTGTCTGAAGTTTTGGTTGATTCCATTACATATCTTTTTATCAAAGTTATCCGAAATTATCAAGATTAATTTGTTCTGAGTTATTGTCATATTTTATTACCAATTTCTAAACTACAGCAAATAAACTGTGATAATGTGAGAAATGTTGAAGGTGTCTGAATACATTTTGTTTTGATTGTGTATTTTATTTTACAGTGAAGACTATGCAGTGCTATTTTAAATGTTAAACATTATGTAAATAGCACAAATAAATAGAATGAACATACAGTACAAATTAAACAATTTTAAACAGGGCCCACTGTACAACCTGCACCAGGGTCCCTCTAACCCCAGCTACAAGACGGAACAATGCACTGTGTGTACTGTAAGAAATAGAACAAGGCATGTGGTTTAAAAGATGGCAAGTAAAACAAAAAGCACATCTGTATGCAATAGTTTCATTATTGTTCATTATTATCCAGTAATTACTATAAATAATTTGTGCGACCAAATCATGTTATGTGCCAGTAGCTGAAAAAGTTATTAGCACAAGAGCCACCAGTGGAAAAAGTTAGTGTAGTTCCCTGTGGTAAAGTCATTTATATATTTTTAAGAGCTTCTTAAAATAAAATATTATTCCGAATTGCACACAATCCACCCTTTAGAACACAACGAGAGCAAAATCCAGGGTTTTTTCAGCCGTGTACACGAAGTAGACCTCAAAACGCCTCTTTTACCGCTGCGGGTACCGCGGCAGCGGCGGTATAAAGTGCATTTGCAGCTTTTGACCACTGAGTGGCGCTTTAACCACAAGTTATCAAACAAGCTCATCAAAGCACATTTTCGCAAATAGACGTCAGTTTTGCCTCGCTGATGTGTTACATTTGATGGCTTCAGTCACGGAAAATGAAAGAAAAACACTTTAGTTTAAATATTTAATATAATTAATATTTAATATTCACAGATGAAAGTTTGGTATTTATGAAGTTATGTGCATTTCTTAGAACGAGAAAGAGAAATAGTCTGTGCTTATATTTTCTAAGCTACATGGTATTAAACCATATTTTAGATTGGACACATTTAAAAGGTGTGCAGTATTATTTATATTATATTAATTATGCGTTATATTATTCAGAAATTGAGAAATTAAGATTAAGAAATTGTTGCATGTTTAAATGTGAAGCACTGTATAATTTCGTTCCCATTATTTAGGCCTAATTTGCCTAAAACAAGAAACGAATAAAATTAAACCGGCACGATTAAATCTTTGAAACTCTAAAGAATTAATAAAACGTCCTCACGATTAAACTCAAGTTCTCTCATTATAATCAACAACGTTCACACAATGTAAAAAAAAAAAAAAGCTTTAGTAATTGACAACTAAAGTAATTTCAGAGTAATGTTAGAGTCTGCGCTGCGGATCATTTCAGAAAGATAACAGCTTTAACACCAGTATTAAAGACTTTTTAAAATAAGTTGAGCTCAAAACTCACTCTTAGTTAGCAGCAAGTGTTTTAAATAACTTGATCCGATGTGGATTATAATCACTAAACAAGGCAGCAATATTTAGAAGTGATATAAAAGACTATGCACGCTAAACATTAACGTTACAATAGTAAACATGGTATATATTATAATGATTTTTGTTCGGGAGCTTTTATAAAAATAGAGAGTATGCGCTGCGGATAATTTCAGAAAGATAACAGCTTTAACACCAGCATTAAACACTTTTAAATAAGTCAAGCTCATAACTCACTTTCAGTCAGCAGTGAGTCTTTGAAATAACTTGATCCAATGTGTATTATAATCGCCATACAAGGCTGAAATATTTATAAGCGATGCAAAAGTCTGTGCACGCTAGGCATTAACATTATCATAGTAAACATGGTAAATATGACCGTTTGAGGAAATCAGACGTCAGCTTCTTATTCTTGTGTATTTATTTAGTAATGTATATTATCTGTCACAAGCCTCGTCTGGAGAGTTTAGCTCACGTCATAAAAAAATATAATAGCCTAATGTTTTTGTTCAGGAGCTTTTATAAAAATAGACATATTATCATTCATTCTAAATGTGACGGCTACTGTGGCTAATAAACAGAAACAGACTCGACTGAATAAGCAGGCTATTTTCATGAGCGTTAAAAATAAATAAATAAAATAGAAATAAGTGTATTTATGCGTGATTAATTTTGAGTCCTGATAAATTAAATCAAAAGCCTATGATCAATGTATCACTTATTCTACATCGATGCTTTTGAATGTGAATATATAACAAAGCATGCAAACAAACAGCCGCTTTTATCATCTTCGTTTTGTGATCGCGCATGTTCCAGTGACTTTTTCTGATAACTTCTCTTTGTTAGTGAAATAATGAGGTTGCATGACGTTGTTCTGAGAGGCATGTAAAGGGCGTGTTTTAGTGATGCGCAGCGGAGCTTCAGGCTCCACTGTGGAAACCCTGCGCTATTCTGGCCTCGGTGCTACTGGCCCGAGGCTATGAGCCCCGCCTGGCCCGATTTAAGCCCTGGCTCGCACTGGCCCCACAGTGGAAATGTGGCTATTGATACCAGAAACACGCTCCGCCTTCACTCCGTGAATAAAGTATTTCAGTATGTTTGAAATGTTATGTTCATAACATAGCATATAAAATAAAAATAATTAAAAAAAATAACAGGAGAGTTTCAAAGTGGCTTAAAACTTTTTTTCCCTATATCACATGCCAAACTAATCTTTAATTATTGCTTTCTGCTGTGAAAATTTTGTTTGTGATGAAAATAACATCTTTGTCAGTTATTTTATCTAAACAGATCGATTAACTTCAAGATTTCAAAATCAGATAGCATGCTGATAATGTATCACTGTAAGATTACATTTGTTTGAACACATTATTGCGAAAGCGATTGAGTGTGAATCTGTTTAAATCATGCTTTAACCCGAAAATAATCAGTAAAAGAAACACAAACCCTTAACATCCCGCTCGACTCTTGCAGTCAACCTTCTGATCAAGCTAAATATGTTGGCATGAATTTTACTCATGCTAAGAAGCTTATATTCAAGTGCTTGTGCAAAAATTATTAATGTGCATTAATGACAGGGAGGCGCCATCTCCTCACTCAATTTTTCATGATAATGAATGTATAATTTTTTTTATTAACATAATATGGTGTTGTCTCACATAGGTACATTAAAAATATATCTACAGAAAGCTTGAAATGTTTTTAAACGAAAAGTAGGGGCGCTCCGATCATGATCGGCCGATCGTTAATGCGCATCTCGTCAGTAAAGCCGGTTCCCTAATCAGCAGTTAATTCCATCAGGTGCGTGATTTCACATAGAGCAGCTGTTACTACACAGAGCCGTTGTTAACTGAGAAGATGCGCTAAAAAACGCTGATAATGAAGTGGATTTGCGTATCTTCTCTATTAACAACGGCTCTGTGTAGTAACAGCTACTCTATGTGAAATCACGCACCTGATGGAATTAACCGCTGATTAGAGAACTGGCTTTACTGACGAGATGCGCATAACGATCTTCTCTCATCGGAGAGAGCCAGCACTGTGAATATACCCAAAACAACAGTCCTATATAAACCGGTTCAGCAAGTGAAAGCTACTGTCCATATGAAAGAGCAATTCACACCTTTATCTCAACCCCACAAGCCATGAATAACTATCCAAAACCCAACCCCCTCCAGCTGAACAGAATTCGGTCTGTGTTTTGGCTCTGAGGAACGGTGTGTTACTGGGCTGAAACATGCCTGCACTCAGCAGCACTAGGCTACTATTTGTATGTATCATTTTCTCGCAGCCCATATTATTATTTTCACAAGACCATAATGATAATAACAAATCATCAATTAATAATTAATCATTATTTTACGAAATTGTTATTTGTGATCGTGGATGTTTGAGGGAGGCTTTAAGACCAAGCGGAGTCCTCTTGTTCCCGCCTCACAGCGCGCGGGTCTCCGAGGCTTCACTGTCTGAGGTTTGACTTTACTGAATCAGATTGAGGCGAACTTATTGATCATGAGCCCAACATTTAGCAAGGCAGGAAAAGTCTAACGGAAGGAAGACGTATATCATTGAGCTAATGCTGTTAAAGAGAGAGAGAAGTCTAGGACTATTCTTAAACTAGAAGCTCATTATATTGAAGTAGCTACATATCCAAACACCAGAAACGTTATGCATTTTATGAATAATGAAATGTTATGAAAATTATGCATTTTATTTATTCACATGCTGTATGGTTGAAATAATATTTTAGTTCACAACTTTAAGAAACATTTAAAAAAAAATGCTTTATTGGCTAACGTTTCATAAACCTTCAGTTGTTATGCTCTAAAATCCATGCCATTATTAATTTCACAGTATTTTTACCACCTAAATGACTAATCTTTAAAGTCACAATTCTATAATGGTCAAAATTACTCAGGCCAATGGTATTTTTAATGACATTATTTTATTATTATTATTATTATTATTATTATTTGAATAATTGTAGCTTAAATAAATAGGTAAAGCAAAACAAATATTCGGATTGTCCCTTATTTTTTCCCTTGTTTTCCTAAAGAATAAACACGTATTTTTTTACAAGAATAAACATGACAACATATTATTAATTAATAAAAATAATTTAAGCAATTAAAACCTTTTTTTTTTTTTTAAACTTGAATTTGAATATTATTAAACTAACCTTAAATTCTTTAAGGAGTTAATAAGTAAAAAAAAAAGTCTAAATGAACTTGTGTTAACAATATAATTAGAACTAACAATATAATTCAATTTTTTTAAATGAACAATTCCTGTATAAAATGGGACAGCAACCTTTATATCAGTGGTTCTCAACCTTTTTTCCAGCGGGCCACACTATGGTCTAAGCGCAAGTCTACGCATATAATTTACATATTACGTCAGCAATACAAACCAACCTGATTTATAATATTATAGCCTAACTATTATGATATATAATCTATTACATTCATTGAAATAAACAATTCTACTACCCATAAATAAAACACCTGATGCTGTCGGGAGCTGACCAATTTTGTGAGATTCAGCTTGAAAGGAGTAACACAAAGAAGTTGCGATTGTAACGCCTGTGTTATACTTTCCGCATGAGCAATCCGGATGCAGACACGGCCAGCGCGGACGCAGACTTCTTCAATTTATATTTCTGAATGCGCGGGCTGATGGCCAGCTCTGCAATTGCCCAGAATTATTGCACATTGCTGTCTTTATATTCTTTTATTGACGGATTGCACAGGTTCGAGTAGCAATGAGCTTCTTCACTCTGCCTGCACATGTGCAATTTTGTTTTTGAAGCCTACTGACCAGGCGCACCTGTCCGCGCGGTCGTCTGCTCAGAGCCTCGGCACACACTCTCCAATGACTTTTTTTACGTCACGCCTACCTAGCGGGCGCAGAAGGTTTGAAAGAGGGTTTAAGATGCAGGCTTGCATGACCTGACGCGTAACATTTCAGAAAATGTGCGTTCACAAATGTAGCCTATTTTGATCCAAATATGGAAAGCACTTTTGAATTTAATAATATGAGGTTCTCTCTTGAGATATTTTGCCACATTTCTTCAATTAAGGACTGTTACATAGTGTATGGTGTTTCCATTTATCTTAACTTCTTCAAGTGAGTTGCGGGGCAAAAAAAAAAAAAAAAACGAAAATCCAGCACTACTTCTTCAATACTGATACTGCGACTATTGACAGTTTGTACATGATCATTCGCTGGCATTTTTTGAATTTCTTTTTTTTTCTCCCTTAAAAAACAAATTCGTCCATTCATTCTGCCAAAGTGCGCGCTTGTATGTGTTCGTTAAATGCTTATGCCAGTGCTCATGTCTGAAAATAATATATGAAAAAGAAAAAAATCACATAAAAACATTAGGATATAGCTTATATTTCATTAGTAGCATATTTTCTTTTAAATTGATGTAAACAAAATTTTACAAACTGATAAAGTGTTTTTTTTTTTTCAGCATGTGGTGCAGGCCGCATTTGAATTCGTGACGGGCCGCGGGTTGAGAACATCAAACATTTTTAAATAGTCCACAACTGAGCTTTGCACGAGGCTGATCTGCGCCAGATCGCGTGAAGTGAATGTCATTTTCAGATGCAATGAAAAAAAAAAAAAAACCTAGATTAGTCCCAGGTTCTGTTCTGAAGTATATACATAAGAATAAAATAATTATAATTACTGTTAACCAAGAGTAACACATTTTAATGGATTAATCGCCTATTTTCAATTGCTGAATGTTTTTCTTTAACCTATTTTTTATTTTTTAAACACGCTAAAAAATAAAGTTTGTCAGAGGAAAAAAATATATGAGACGCGTATAGGTTTCATTTTAACGGATCAATCACCTATTTTCGTTTGCTGCATGTTTTTTTTTTTTTAAACATGCTAAAAAATAAATCAGAGTTTGTGAGAGGAAATAAATAGGCTATTAGAAAATATTTTACAACAAATCCTTTAAATTTAACAAATTTATCAGAACAAAACAATAATTAAAAATATATAATTCTAGTGGATAAATATAATTGCAGTATATAATAATATAGGCTTAGTAATAAATAATAATAATAATAATAATAATTTAAAGCTAAGCATAAGGTAAGCTTGGGCTTTCTCAATCGGGAGAAATCAAACGTTTCCATATTTGTGATGTTGCCCATTTGAAGCTTAACTATTATTCATGAGGTAAATAGGCTGTGTGCGTTTCAGTATTGATGAAAAAAAATCATAATTAACAATATGTCAAAGTGCTCACGCCGAATGTCTGGTGAACGACTGCTGTTTCCAGTGAAAATATGCGCGAGGCACCAGCGATCAAACAGCTGAAACAAATAATACTTAATTTTTGGTCACACATAAGGCATAATTCAAAAATGCTGGTAGTTTGAAAAATCAAGAATAATAACAGAGTTAATACTAATTATTGCTAAATGCTGGACCGTTCCCATTTCGCTCTGCATATGGAACCTGAAGATTTTTTTAAACCAAGAATGAATCGAAATGAAAATGAAATTAAAACATTTAGCTTATATAAGTATAAAATATATATTTTTAAATGTTACAATTTTATATCAATGTTATTGTTGTTTTACTTCCTTCTTTTATCTCATTTTACAATTACATTCATTTCGCAATCCATCCCTTTGCGCCACCTGGCGGTAGTTTCGCGAATGATTTTAACACGCGACTGAATTACAGTTACCACCGCGGCGTTAAGCCCCAGAAAGGCTGGCCACCTACTGTATGTGTGCAAAATGCAATATTTGACATTGCGAAGGGAAAAAAAGTCACATGACAGCTGCGTTTCGGGGCGAGATCGGACAAATAAATAGACATTTCATTCACACTGACAAGCTAAACCAACATATGTTATTATTATCGGGTCAGATCTCATTAATAAATTATGTCTCTGGCCAAAGAACCGACAGATAGACGAGAGATAAATGAGCACTGCATATCAGCCAGCCCAGTTATCACTACGAGCTCAGAATAAAAGCATTTTTATATTTAAGAGCTTTCAAAAATAAGATATATGACAGAGAGTACACACAATCCACCCATTAGAACACAACAAGAGCAGAATTCTGGTGTTTTTGAGCTGTGTATGTGTGCAAAATGAAAAATCAGCGCGATACAGCTTATGAATACTGGAAGGAAAAAAAGTCACGACAGCCTTTTATAGAGATCAAAATGAGTGCTTGTGTGATCTTTTTGTCTTAGGTGAAAATAACATCCATCTCTCCAGCTTCAGAGGACAGTGATTCTGGCTTTTCGTCGGTAGATCGGACAAATCAAGTACACGATTATTTAAAAATTCATAATAGCTTGGCGAATATAAATGAAAAGAGCCACGTGATCAAACTATTGAGAAATAAATCGATTATTGAATATGATGAATTGAATATTAAAAGAGGCAGCATTTACCAGCTGCTTTCAGTACGTTGTCCACACGATGGCGCCACAGGATAAATAATAAATACTTCAAGATATATTCAGAGACAAAGCAGTTCATACAAGTGAATACATAAATTGCCTATTTTCAAGTAAATTATGAGTCCTTCTGTGAGTACTATTATATTCACAACATGAAAATAGATAACTTATATAGTGTCCCTTATTTAAATTTTCAGTAATATGTGATAACTTGAGAAATATGTTGTCAGTACTATTAAAATAAGATCAAATTGAATGGTATTTAGGAGATTATAGTTTTTGCATTATTACTATATTGGGCCTTATTGAAGTTTATTAAACAAATAATGAATATTTATAAATGTTTTATTTATGCAGTTTGAATGAGTTTAAATTGATTAGAAATAGTTCATAGAAGCAAAGTTTGATTGAGTCTAATGGGATTTGGAGCTTGGCTCATCTGAACATTCTGTCAATGAAAGTCTATGGGATTTTTATGATTTTTAATATTTATTTTTATGAAAACTTAAGTCCAATCAGTTAGAAAAGATATAGCACACCTCATCTGTTCAAAGACTTGAAAATGCTTCATGTATGTGCATAAATAAAAAAAGAATAAATATTCATCATTTTTTACAAACTTTCATAAAACCCAATATAGTTATTATGCAAAAACGATCATCTCCTAGATAAATGGTAAATGGTAAATGGACTGCATTTATATAGCGCTTTCAACAGACCACATGGCCATCCAAAGCGCTTTACAATTTGCCTCACATTCACCCATCCACTCACTCATTCACACACCGACTGCGGTGTCAGCCATGCAAGGCGCCATCCAGCTCGTCGGGAGCAGCTGGGGTTAGGTGTCTTGCTCAAGGACACCTCGACACTTGGTCAGGTAGAGCCGGGGATCGAACCACCAACCTTCCGGTTTGTAGACAACCTACATGAACCACTGAGCCACTGCCGCCCCGGCAGATACCATTAATTTGAACATATTTTAATAGTATTGCCAATATTTTTATCAAGTTATCACACATTACTGAAAAAGTGAAGAAGGGACTCTGATAGTTATCTATTTTCATGTTGTGCATATAATAGTACTCACAAAAGGACATAATTTACTTGAAAAGATAATTGTGTAACTGCATCATCTGTACAAATCATTGTGCTTGGACCCCTTATGATCACATTGATTTAAACTGCATTGTTTCGGGTATCTTGTGTGTCGTTGCCCACAATGCGATGGTGACAGGACGGTGAAATACATACACGAGAAAAATAGGCATGACTTATTTCGCATCCAGCTAGACAATCCTGTCGTAGCTGTTATCATTGCCTAGGCTTTTTATTAAAAAACAGCAAGGGACCATGGAAAAAGACTGCTGAAGGTGTATTTTTTTATGGTCTTATTATTTTTTATTTTTTTAGCGGGGCAACTCAAGAATGTTGGGCACACGTGGCTCTTTCTGTTTTGACTTTGTTTGCTATATCTTTTCAGACTGATTTGACTTTCAGTTTTCTTAAAAATTAATAAAAAAATCATAAAAATCCCATAGACTTTCATTGACAGGATGTTCAGATGACCCAAGATCCAAATCCCATTAGACTCAATTAAGCTTAGATGCTAATCAATATAAACTCATTCAAACTCATCTAATCTATCTATCTATCTATCTATCTGACTGTATCTATCTATCTATCTATCTATCTATCTATCTATCTATCTGACTGTATCTATCTATCTGTTTCTAATTTTTCTTATCTATCTCTCTAATACTTCTAATCTATCTATCTATCTATCTATCTATCTATCTATCTATCTATCTATCTATCTATCTATCTATCTATCCCAACAAAATGATAATCATGCTAAATCATGCTAGCAACATGCTAGTCGAATGCTAGTCATGCTAGAAACATGCTAGAAACATGGTAGCAACATGCTAGTCAAATGCTTATCATGCTAGAAACATGCTAATCATACTAAAATCATGCTAGCAACATGCTAGGCGAATGCTTGTCATTGTAGAAACATACTAATCATACTAAAATCATGCTAGCAACATGCTAGTCATGCTAGAAAAATGCTAACAACATGGTAGTCATGCTAAAATCATGCTAGCAACTTGCTAGTCGCATGCTAGTCATGCTAGAAACAAGCTAGCAACATGCTAGCAACATGCTAATCAAACTAAAATCTTGTTACCAACATGCTAATGCTAAACATGCTAACCATGCTAGTAACATGCTAGTGACATGCTAACAACATGCTAATCATGCTAGCGCCATGGTAGCAACATGCTTATCATGCAGGAAACATGCTAGCAACATGCTAATAATGCTAAAATCATGGTAACAACATGCTAGGAACATGGTAGCGACATGATAACAAACATGCTAATCATGCTAGAAACATGCCAGCAACATGCTAATCATGGTAAAATCATGCTAGCAACATGCTACTTGCATGCTAGTCATGCTAGAAACATTCTAGCAAACATGCTAATAATGCTAGAAACATGTTAGTCGCATGTTAATCATGCTAGAAACATGATACCAACATGTTAATCATGCTAGAAACATGCTAGCAACATGTTAGGAACATGCTAGTCGCATGCTAATCATGCTAGTAAAATGTAAGTAACATGCTAATCATGCTAAAATCATGCTAGCAAAACATGCTAGCGACATGCTAGTAACTTGCTAATCATGCTAGCGACATGGCTAGTCACTTGCTAATTATGCTAGTGACATGCTAGATAACTTGCTAATCATGCTAAGTACATGCTAGTCACTTGCTAATCATGCTAAGTACATGCTAGTCACTTGCTAATCATGCTAACAACATGCTAGCAACTTTGCTAATCATGATAACAACATGCTAGCAACTTTACTAGTCATGCTAATGACATGGTAGGCAATATGTTAATCACTGTCTTTTTTAAACTTCTCACATTTTCAAACTTTTCAAACTTTCTAAACTGTTCAAACTTTCTGGTCAGGCTTTCTCAAGCCAACTTAAAGTTTGTCATAAACTTTTTTTATCTAGTTTAAAATGTTTTATAACATCATGTTATTTATAGTGATATTTAACGTATCTGCTTGTAACGTTACATTCCTAAACCTTTTCTCAGAGATTTTCTTTCACTCACGATGCTCTGTTTATTTATTTTTGTGTTTTATTTATTTTACAATATGTGTTTCATAAAATAATATCACTTTATGATGATAGTGCGTGCCAAAACGATCCGAAACATTTTCAAATATAAAATGCTCTGCTCAAATATAAATGGCAATATAAGTTAATTGTTCTTGTGTGTCTCATGACCAATTTTTGTGATTTCATTAAGCATGAATTGAGTTTTCATGCTGTGGATTTCATGTTGGATTTGAGTGCAGTTTTCCTTGAATTAATTTGAAAATAACACTTTTCAGTAAACTCAAACTCTCTTCATCATTCAAAGTGATTTTGTGCCGCCACAAGTTTTGGAGTATGGATAGAGACAATTGGTATGGCACAAGTTGCAGTTAACTATTTTAGACACTTTATTATGATATTATCATTAAGCATTACATTATGTTTTGTATTTAGCAAAAGGGAGTTGTATGGGTTTGATATTACAATTTTAAGAAAACCTTTTTTTTATTTTAAATATTGTTACAGATGGTTCATGCTGGCTTAAAAGAAAAATCAAAAGGAGATGATGTGCTTCAAGAGTATGAAGCCACCAATACATGAGTAAGCCACAATTGCGTATTTTAAGATTATCATGTTTGTCATGTTTATTTTTTCTACAATAATAATAGTCTGATCTCTTTCTTAAATAATTGACTAAGCTTTATATATATATATATATATATATATATATATATATATATATATATATATATATATATATATATATATAGAGAGAGAGAGAGAGAGAGAGAGAGAGAGAGACATGCACATGTTTGGACCGTCATTTACAGTTGTAACAGAAATGAGTCGAACCAGACAAATTAAAGAGTCTATCAAAGCGATGTTTGAAACACGAGAGCCGAATTCCTCAGGAAGTCATAAATCAGTTCTAGTGCCACAAGAACCAAGCAAGATGACCAACCAACTTGTTCACACAACAGCTTCAACATTAACACCACTAGAACAATTATTTACAATTTCAATTCAAAGAAGAGAAATTTGGTGCCAAATGTGTTGTTCGTAATGGAAATGCAACGCTGGACATCACATGTAAACCCAGGAGATCAAGTTAAATACTTGCATTGACTTCCCCCACCCAGCAGAACCAGACTGAAATTTCTAAGGGGGGGAAGGGCTTTAAACCTCTGTCTTCACAGAACATCCCTTTGTCAGAGAATGGCAAAGAAACTTCTTTTGTACATATATATGGACCAGAATTAACTAAAAAAGACTTATAAATGAATCAGTCCATCGCTTCACTCCATATTCATTTATGTGTCACCCACACATTTGACTATCATGTTATAATCACTTATTGTGTATGTTCTTTTTAATAACTATGGGATAGCTGAAGGATACATAGTCATGTTTGGTATGTCTGTGATTGTATTTTCTTGCTTGATATTGTCCTGACAATCAGTTATTTGTAAAATATATCATAATCGTGTTATAGGAATCATGTCCAAAATTAGACCCTGCCAGAGCAGGAACATTCGAACCACATGCTTGGTAAGATAAACAAATGATTTATGATACCCCCCGAGCGAAGACAATATCTAATTGGTCAAGACAACATTTGAGGTGTGGCCAACAGGCCAGTTTAAATACCCAGGACATCGTAAAATCTTTGCTTTAAGTTCTAGCATTGCTTGTGCTATCAGTCATCCCAGTTTCTAGTCTCTAGCTATGCTTCGGCTAGCTTGTAGCATCTAGCCATGCGGTTAGTCATCATTGTTCTTTGAGGGCGGTTCCAGCGTGCCTGCCTGCTGCTACTATGCCACGATGAGAAGGAACACAACCTAGTCTCTCAAACTTTATTTCTTTTCTTTTCAGTTTGAGAGTTTCGTGTTCTGAGTTAAGTTTTGTAACGTCCATTCAACTTCAACCAGCCCACACGACTCTGCACTTTCAGCCAACGCCCAACAACCACGGGCTTCCCAAGACGTCACTTCAGAGACTGAACTTCCAGCCAATCAACGACCTCGGGATAGTCCTTTCACGGGGGCTCCTTATTCACAGGAGATGCAAGTAACTTTACCTCCAGACTGTGACCTTTACTGGTGTATCTAATATAATTTTAACCTCATTGAGGAACTCGATGCGAGCGCTAATTACATGATTGATGTATCTAATAAAGCCTTATTCATATTGAAAAGAGAAGTATCTTGTGTTTTGTGCTTACAAGTTAATGTCTTAAACTGCCGATCTTGTTACTGTGCTAATTGATAGTGTTTCACTATAGTTTGGATATTAATATCCAGCGGAGATTTGATGTTAAACAGCTTGTTCAGTGAATCGCAGGGCGTCTCATTGTTCAGCCGTGAAACAGTGATTCTGTTCAAATTCCCTTTAAATTATTAAATGATTCCCTTTGAGCTAAATTGACCTGTTTCCCTTACACAGTGAATTAAAATTATTTTCCTTAAAGGGATAGTTCACCCAAAAATACAAGTTAAAGGGTTCGTTCATCCAACAATTAAAATTAGCCTGTGATTTATTCACCATTAAGGCAACCTCGGTGTATATGACTTTCTTCTTTCAGATTAATCTAATCTGAGTTTGTAAATACAAACTGTATTTTCTATTGCCCTACCCCAACCCTACACCTAAACCTAACCCTCACAGGAAACTTTGTGCATTTTTGGATTTTCAAAATAACTAATTCTGTATGATTTATAAGCATTTTGAATTACGGGGACACTAAAATTGTCCTCATAAACCACCTCCTCATTGTAATACCTGTGTAATACCTATGTCATTATACAAATTTGTGTCCTCGTTAACCACATAAACAAGCTCACACACACACACACACACACAAACACACACACTGTGAACACACCC
This sequence comes from Carassius auratus, assembly GCF_003368295.1. Lineage (NCBI taxonomy): Eukaryota > Metazoa > Chordata > Actinopteri > Cypriniformes > Cyprinidae > Carassius > Carassius auratus. The sequence continues at coordinate 2,132,212 of NC_039288.1, read as the reverse complement.
GCAGCAGTGGGGATCATTTATGCTGTGGTGCCCGGGGATCAGTTGCCTTGCTCAAGGGCACCTCAGTCGTGGTATTGAGGTAGTAATAAACAGTGCCTCACACGGCTATGGGGGGTAAATAAAGGCCTCTTGTAGCGAATCAATGCGTTTTTGTTTTGCTCCCTCCTCCGCTCTTCAGTGTTCATCACTTCTCACGATGCATGTGCTTCGCTGACGTCCTATGTCACCCGCCCAGAAGGGCTTCTGCATACAACACTTGAAAATGAAAATAGGGAATCAATTTAAAGACGTATTTACGCGAGGTCTCGAGGCACGGTCAAAGCGAACTTGCCTCATTTCTGCATTTAGTTACAGGAGATTCTGAGTTATGAAAAGGACCACTGCAAGCCGACAGCGACCGGCTTTTGTGGTGGAAAATTGGCAGTAATACCCCCACCTTGGACAGCTGTACCTGAGGTGTAGTACAGGAGTGTACCTGCACCTGAAGCCTGCAGTTATGTTTTTCTTTTGCTATGGCAGCCGTCCCCTCTGCATATATATTTTTTTGAGAATGTTGCGCTCCTGTTGCTGTTTGTTATTCTGCACGAAACTTAATGCCAATAAATAAAAAATATTGCTGACTTGTGCATTTCCAGCGCTCTCTTTACGTTCGCCCGTTATTTGACATTTGAAAAGGAAACGTCTTTTTTTTTTTTTTTTTTTTTTACATTTACAATTGATTGAATGAACACATGTCTTAAAAATCGAAAATTATTTTTTCACAAATGTGACAGCCCTAGTAAGTAATTGCCGATGTACATTTTCAACCTTAGATGTAAAAAGTCAAAAAGCGATCACATAGGTCAGTGCAATACATATCAGATGGCAAAAGAATCAGGTGGTTTAAGAATATTGTTTACCACCAAGAAAAGAGACCTAGAGTTCCCATTGCTAACTCCAATTACGTTGGAGTAGTAATCGGATTTAGCTTTAGTCAGTGCATGACATGATAAAAATTTGCTTGTAAATGCATTACTGACATTATCTGTATGAATGTTAAAATCACCCAGAAGGATAACATTTGAAGATATGGAACATAGATAAGTCAAGAGTTCAGATAGTGCAGTTAAAAAGGCATTATTGCTCTTGGGAGGGTGGTAGGAATCTCACCATTGATTTTTTATGGCAATTGACTCAAAAGAAGAATATGTAGACAAAGCTAACTTTCAATTTCTTCTTATATAGTATTGCAAGCCCCCCTTCCCTTCCCATATCACGAGATTTAAAAACAACTATATCCTGGGGGAACAGACTGGTTTAGATGGAAAAAGTAATCTGGTTTCTGCCATGTCTCAGTTAGATGGAAAAAGTCAAACTCACGGTCAGACAGTAGATCGTACACCAGGGGTTCTTTAGTGGAAAGCGATCGTATATTAAGTAATCCAAAGGAAAAATAGTTTTTACAAGAATCGTTGCCAACCGATCTGTCCAGTTTGATTAAAACACTGCGATTGACAGTCCATGTAAGCCTCCTTGGTGGGCGTGGTTTAGATGACCAAAAGGACCATATTTGACATGAGCCATCTATGTATATATTTCTGACGTGGTATGTACACGATATCCAAGGGAAGATGTGGAGCTGACAGAAGATTAAAAGGACACAAATGGAGCTGAGTAAATTCCACCGCCGAATACCGGAGCATCGTCCATGCTAACGAGTGGTATACTGCAGACAGTGTTGTGGAGTAACTAGTTACATGTAACGGTGTTACTAATTTAATTACAAAATAAATGTAACTGTAATCAGTTACAGTTACAAAGAAAAATGTAATTAAATTACTTTTAGAAAATTTTTAAGATAAAAAAGGGGATTACATTTGCATATTTAAACATCAACATACAGCTTATTTCTTTCCCAAATTGCACTAAAGACATACGGCCCATAGTCTGGTTTGTAGAATCCAGTCATAAAATTGGAATTCAGCCTAACGCGGACAGAAAATGCCTAATTTTGGACAAATAAAAAGTAGGTCATTACATTTGAATCAAATTTCAGTTTAGTACACAAAATAAGGCACATGCTTATTAGATAACCGTATTTGAGTTGATGTATATGCTTTTATTTTTTTATTAACTTTTTTCCCCAAATCATTGTTAGATGCAGTGTTTCCTGTAGTTATGCAAATATTTTGTTTCAAGAACAGTATCTATAAACTATTTCTTTTGATTGTAAATCTGCATTGAACTTCAGATCAATCTCAAAGGCAATACTAAAGTCTGATTGTGTGGTGGATGTGTTCAAATGTGATCATCTTAATTCAAGTGATGAAGGATGGTGAAAGTCTGACAGTATAGAGCACTACTTTAAGGTTAAACCTGCATGGTGCAGGGTATCTGAACATCTTTGATCAACAAATTGAATGACTTTTAAGACCTTTTTATTACCTTCAAGCATAAAAATTAATTAATTTAAAAATAATAATAATAATGTCTATATATCATAAAAATATATATATAGACACTCTAGGCTGTTCAGGTTAACAAAGCACATTTGTATTTGAGCAACAGTCCAAATAGTCAGTCCATATATAGCAACAAAGTGCATGTTAGGCAACTGCCTTCTCAATACTACAACAATACTGCTGTAAATAACGTACAAACAGTGCTTAAACAAATCAAATTGCAAATGAGAAGTTAAACAGTCCAAAAAATGGACGGAGTAAAAAAAGGGAATTAGTGTCCAAACAACAGCAAAGAACCCCAATATTCTTGCACATTTTTTACTGTTGATCCGTTAAGCATTTCAGTTCAGTACCTGACATGCAAATCCAGTCGTTTGCTTTTGGTGGTCCTATTCATGCTTTCGTCAAACATGAGAATGAAGCTGCCTTGATTCACACTTGACAGACGTTGCCTTTTTATGTACAGAACAAGTCCAAATCGAGCAAGATAAGAGGTTTTGTCTTTGCCACAACTAAATGTTTTTGCACATTCCGAGTCAGGGAACATTGCCCTGAAGACGGTGCTCACCAGTGATGTGCGGGTTGATCCAAAATGAGCGGGTGCCTGTGGTCACCTGCGGTTACGAGTCATCCAAAAATATTTTTAATGATTTTCGGGTCGTGGTCAGTCAGGTCGTTTGAAATAAAGATGCCAAATAAACCTTTGTGATTTATATAGTACTAGACACAATCTTAATTTTGATCAATGGTTTATCAATCAATTCCCCGTATTTAATAAATAAGAAGCAAATATATAGCAGACAGTGATGCGCGGGTCAATGTATTAATAACCCATCCCCGACCAACGTTTTCAACTAACCCGCCCGCAACTCGGACCGCAAAAAAAGAAAAAGAAAATATTGTACCCAAACCGCTTCCTCACCCGCATTTTTTAAAAGCAGTAAATGCTCATCGTAGTGCCATTGGGCCATAGACGTAAGAATTAGGCAAGCCCCCCCCCCCCCCCCCCCCCCAAAAAAATATATCTATTTATATATATATATATATATATATATATATATATATATATATATATATATATATATATATATATATATATTCATATTCTAATTTTGTTAAGAATTATACAAAATATAGAAATTTCAAGCTTTCTGCAATATTTAGCCTATATTTCTCAAATCTGTAAGGCACAAATTAGTGGACATGCAATGCAAGTGATCATGCCGGCGCATGAATAAAGTCGTAATTTTTGCTATTTTTGGACCAAAATGTATTTTCAATAATTAAAAAAATTCTAACTGACCCTCTGATGTCACATGGACTACTTTGATGAAGTTTTTCTTACCTTTCTGGACATGGACAGTAGACCGTACACACAATTTCAATGGAGGGATTGAGAGCTCTCGGACTAAATCTAAAATATCTTAAACTGTGTTCGGAAGATAAACAGAGGTCTCACATGTTTGGAACGACACACACACACACACAATGGAGTGCCTACACACACAATGCTACACACAATTGACAAAAAGTCCTAGAAGAAATATAGAAAAGTAAAGGGTTAAAAGTCACGTCTCATGAGTTTCTATTTCAAACCTGAAGATTATGAACCATCCTTCAACCATATTTCTGACACTATGTTTATGTCATAGACAACCCCCCCCCCCCACCCCCATATAAAAAAGTTGTGTGTGTAGCACATTGAAGTCAGGAAATTTTACAAATTTAAGTTAGGTATAGATCATTTTAAGCTTTGATTCCCAAAATGGGGGGTACAGGTTAACATAAATCATTCTGCCATTATAAAAACTTTTTGAGTAGCTGTAACTGTACTCAGTGAACTACGGCTCTGTGTGGTAAATTCTGTTCCATCTGAAAGCATGTAAAAATAGCACATTTAATGACACGTTTTTACTCCAAACTCACTTCATAATTAAATAAATCCTTCTGTGAGATATTGTGGCTTCTTACACAGAAAAAGCTATGGTTATAAAACAGTCATTATGAATACCATTTAAACAACACAATTTCCTTATGGTGTATTAATGGGCTTTCATTTTAATCGAAGATTTGGAATGAAAAATCCTGACTTTGGTTGTTGTGAGAAGTTAAGATTCACAAGCTAAAACTTTTACATGAAAAACACATAGAAATCATAAAAAAGTAGAATATTAACTTGAAAGGTTTAGATTACATTTAACGAGGTGTGCATTAGCCTATGCCATGAAAAAGAATAAAACGACTGAAAATGTGTCTTATTTATAAGTATTACAGGCTAGGCCTTGTGCACTTTTGCTGATTTCAGCAGGTCACACAAACTTGTTTGTTATCTGGCCTTTTTTTAACACATTTATTCCTGTATAAAGAGCCCATGACATGCTGAATATATTATATATGTTTTTTAATAATAATAATAATATTGATAATAATTAGACTTAGACAACAAAATACAACTTACGTATTAGAAAACAACCCCAGATTCACAACATTCATTTCCAAATGCATAAATCTGCTATAGACCTGCACGGGCCTCTAACCTAGGCCCTATAGCAACTCTTGGCTGACATCTTACAAGTATCCTCAGCCCGAGTTCCGACTGGAGCCCATGTCTTTTACCCTCTCATTTTTGCTTCCTTATTACACTGTTGTTGAAGCATTTAAAATAGGTCAGTTTTTGTGTTTAATTGCAAAGTTATATTTCTTATAGTTTCATAATTAATTTAGACAAATGTTTGTAATATTAAATTGAAGTTGTTGTTTTAAATGACCAAGCAATAGTAGCAGACAGCTGAGTTGATCATGTTTGATCTATTAAGCATTCTCAAATGATCACGACTACAAAAAAAGAAAAAGAAAAATGTAGATATTAAACACTTGAAGCATAGTACAATGTTCACTTAAACATTTAACCTAAATAAAAGTGCACTGTTAGGCATATATCTAAGCGTTTGTGTGGAGAGTGGAAGCTGAAGCGCTTAATGCATGAGATGCCAGCACGATCACTTCATTTTGTTCTTCAGTGGAAACAAGCTGCCATCTGCTCATACAGATAAGAATAATACTTCATTCTGAATTATAAATGGTCTACCCTTATTTTTGTGTGCACTCACAGTATCAATAAAATGTTGTGTCATTTGTTAGATAGAAAAACAAGATGCACTTGCCGTCTCATCTGCATGAACAGGAAAATGTTGAGCTCTGTCTGAAATGGAAAGCTCTAAAATCAGGTCTAGTTTAGCTTTGCCGTGTGCAAAACTTATGGTTAATATTCACAATTAGCTATAGAATACATGTAAGACTGGTTCCATGAAGGGCTAATAATGACAGTAAGACGTCGATATTGTATGATCGTGCTTTGGTTCATATTTAAGAAACAACTTTTAAAAAGTTGTATACTATTACAGAAATAAATAGTTTGTTCAATTTGTTTTTATTAGAGGCTGAGAAATAAATTGTGCTATTATGATCAGTGCTATAAGTTTGGTTTGATGTAGGCTATTCATCAAAGCAGCAGCAAAAAGCAGCATGCTCACTGGCAGTTCAGTTCTAAAGGTTAAAAAAACATATATATTAAGCCTATGTAAGATAAGCATTTGAACACATTAACCCCTTTACGTGCAAACATCGCTGACAGCCCCAGTTTATTATTGTTTCACTTTCACAGCACATTAAACATCACTGTCTTACTTCATCTGGACAAACTATGCATCAATTGAAAGTTTAAAGACTCTAGCTTCGATATTTGACCAATATTTTGATAAAACATTGTTGCAGTGACAGATATTTAGTGATTTATGTCAGGAGTGCAAAATAATAAATCCGTATTATGCCACATTTTGAATAGAAATTCACCACTCACTCATATTCAGTCACGTCAAAAGCGGTTTGTGTTCACATGACTCACTGAACAGCGTCAATAAGGATTTATAGATCAAAGATGCATATCTGCGGAGATATATGGATATATTTACTGATGTTTACTTCATATTTCTTCAGACAGAATCGTCATTTCTATTCATTTTCCACGGATTTACGCGATCAGATGATAAACAGCCTCTCCCAGCGATCTGTGTATGTGTTTGCTGTGCCGGCAGCTCGTGCTGTGTGTCTCAGACTCCGATTGGGCCTTCCCAAATGTCAATCTGAGAGTGTAATATCTGGACACCGCCCCATCGTGTCACATGCTTCCTGCACACTTCCTGGTAGTTATCTGGCCAAAACAACACTGAAACACCTCTGTACACACAAAATATCCGAACAATAAACCCGCGATTACGATAGTAAAGCTTGGTATGAGAATTTCTTGAGATCTGGGGCGTTTTTATAAAAAAAATCGAAAATGTACATCGGAAATGCTAACTTGTGCAGCGATGAAAAAGGCTACAAATAACATATTTTTACAACAGTAAACGACCAAATTCCACCCCTGATCGCTAAAGGAAGTTATTATAAACACTCGATCGGGGTTTAAAGTGAGTTTTTAGTAAAAGTGTACTAATAATTTCATAAATTGTCAGATGTAGCTTGATGCTAACGTTAGCACCAATGCTACTAATAGCAGGTGCTTTTCTTCTTCATAATGCATTTTTGTCTCAATAATTCACGTAAGGTCGTAAGAAAATGTTTTGTTGTATTTTTATAGTAAGACTTTTGATAAATAAGGGCTAAATGCAAAGAGAGACTGAAGTGAGATCGCTGCTTTGTGTCTTTGTAAAGCCTGAAAAACCACAATCAAGGCTAATAAAGGTGGAATAAAAACAAAAGAATAATGATAAAAGAATAATGCGGATAATGTGTCATACCTGGCGGAGGTGTGAAAGACTCGTTTGGTGAGAACAATACAATAATGAATCGGGCAGCTTTCAACAGTGAAACATACACAAAGAGCACTGGAATGTTTACATGTGAGATCTTATAGAGATGACAAGTGCCATAAATCAATCTGATTAGCCTTCTCTAAAAACACACATGACATGGCCTTAGAAAATATTTCATAAAATTCACCGTTTTACAGATTCGATTATGAAATTTTTTATGAAGGTTTGGAAGACTTGTGGCCTTAGCTACACTGTGTTTTCAAACTCATTTCCTACATCAACATTTTTTTAAATGCATTTAAAACATATGTTTTTTATATTTTTATTTTTGTTTTTATGTTTGAGCTTATATATCTCTATTATCATAACAGTCTGAGTGATTCTGATTCCTGAACAGTAAACTTTAAAGTGTCAGCTTTGTGAACAAAGGTTGATTATGTATCTAGTCAGAAAGAATCATGGGCAGAAACCTTTTTATTTTGGGTATGTAATTTCGGTCTCCATGCCAAAAAAGGGGGGTTACTAGTAAGGGGTTAATAAACCGAGATTATCTGCATGGTGACACTGTTATTTTTAATTATTGTGAAGTGAGATGAATGAAGAACATGTCTGTCTTGCGTGCGCAAACAAACAATGTTTATCAAGTTAATCCGTCCAGTGGTAGAAGCTAGTCAGTCCCCTACACAGGCTCAGGATTGTTTTTGTTTTTATAATAACATATACAATTAGTAATAAAGATTTGTGTATTCTGCAGCTTGCTCGTTTGATTCACCATTTTTTTTCTTTTAGATAGTGCATGTCAATTTTACACTGAGCAACCAGTAGTGTGAATGAATACAGTCCAGCTGGAGGAGGTTGGGGTTTGGGGGTAGTTAGCATCATTGTGGGGGGTTGACATAAAGGTGTGAATCTCCTGTGTCCTGTTTCCACCGAGATTACCCAGAACAATTGTACCAGGAACTTTTTACCCCCAGACCTGTTGCTTTCTGTGTTTCCACCGTGGTCTAAAGTACCGGGAAGATTAGGCAAATAGTCTGGTGATGTAGGTCTTTGCACATTTCTCAATACAAATGCAAATTTATCTCCCTTCATTATATCTAATGTGACCACGTCCACGTGCTGAATGTGCTATTGAGATTATAATGTTTCACGTGAAGCTCGCAGCTTGTAAACGCCCACACAGAAAACAAAGCAGCGAGTCTGTTCTTCAAGTTTTTTATTTTATTTTACTGTTTGTTTCGCGATGATAGCAATAAGACAATTCACATGTGCTGTTCTTTCAATTTATAAAAAAAAAAAACACCTTAAAAAATATGCTCAGCTCTTTTCCACATTATTATTATTATTATTATTAATAATAATAATAATTAATGGGGTTTTTTTTTGTAGAAAATCAATGTGTGACTGGAGCAATGATGCTAAAAATCAGCTTTGAAAGTCAGCTTTGATTGTTCCTAATAAACTGTTTAACTGCACTAGCAAGTATAACATTATTTTGTGGGATAAAACTGAATATATTTTATTTGGTGAATCTGCAACCTCTGACCCTAATATGCTAATTTCGAAGCTTAAACCAACTATCAGAAATCTTGGTGTCACTTTTGATAGTAGCCTGAAATTCGATAAACAAATTGACAGTGTGGTGAAAGCTAGTTTTTTTCAGTTACGTCTATTGGCCAAGGTCAAACCATTTTTAAATTTTTCGGACCTTGAGAAAGCTATTCATGCTTTTATTAGTTCAAGACTAGATTACTGTAATGCGCTTTATGTCGGAGTCTCACAGTCATCACTCAGGCGCCTTCAGCTGGTTCAGAATGCAGCAGCCCGTCTTCTAACTAACACACGTAAACGTGAGCATATTATTCCAATTCTTTCTTCGCTCCACTGGCTTCCAGATTCTTTTAGAGTTGATTTTAAGATTTTATTGTTTGTTTTTAAAGCTCTCAATGGCCTCGCACCACCGTACATAACTGAGATGTTAACCTTGCGTCAATCAAACAGGGCTCTTAGATCAACAAATCAACTTTTGCTGGAAGTCCCAAGGACAAGGTACAGACTCTGGGGTGACCAGGCTTTTTCTGTAGCTGGGCCAAGCCTCTGGAACAAGCTACCTGCTGATTTACGTACAATCACTGACTTGGGCCTCTTTAAGGATAAGCTCAAGACTCATTTATTTAGACTGGCTTTTAATTTATAGCAGTTGTTGTGGCATTTTGTGTTTTCTTTGTGGCATTATTGTTTTTATTGTTTTTATTTTTATTTTAGATTTCCTGGAAAGCACTTTGGTTCACTTTGAGTGTTGTAAAGGGCTGTATAAATAAAGGTTGATTGATTGATTGATTGATTAATAATAAAATATATTCTAAATAAACTACACACATAAAAATATATACATTCATTTTGTCCGCAAATTCTTTCTTGTAACTCGTCCATCTCAGTCACAAACCTGACTGAAAGGCTCATTATGCAGCTCATTATGCAGGCCTTTGTCTTCTCAGGTGTAAATCACAATGATATTCATGATAGTTGACGCCTACTCCCATATGACTTTTACAAACAAAAAGTGTCTTAGAAAATTGTGAGTGAGTAAACACGATGGTTTTCACATAATTTAGAAAGAAAAATTATAGGCTACAAGATCCAGTTCTCAAAAGTCCCCGTAACCAATGTTCTGTATTTGTTTCATGGCCTTATTCAAGTGATTTACAATTTTTAGTTTTTCATTAACCATGCATAAACTTTTTTTTCCCTCAAAAACACAGTCATGTACATACATGCTGCTCAAATATTATTATGGCCCAGTTTGTGCTGATTACAGTGATGTTAGACTTTAGCCATTTAGATGTTTATAAGCAACTGAAAAAAGCACAAATGACTGGGCATGACAAAACCTCGCCAGGCCCCAAAAATACCCGTAGACCTCAGAGCGTTAACAACGTGTTATTAAATATTGCAATACCTGAAAAATACAATATCTTTTTCATTGGCAATTTTTGTTGACTAATGAATTGACTAATGTTAACTAAAGAAACCCTAAAAAAAAGGTTGAAAATAAATAGCCTATTAAGTATAAATATTTAAGTATTTGGCGCTGTGATGAACACAATAGCAAATCCACAAATTTGAATGGCTATTTAAATACATTTTAGAAAGTAGTGCAGCTGCTTTATTTATGGGGTTTCCAGAGTAAAGGCTGCTTCTTTTACTGCAGTTTAGAGCCATCTGTGAATGTGCTTTTTTTTTTTCATTCAGCGCGTCTCTCACGTATTCCTCCATGTGCTTCTCATGTGTGCTTGTTTACATCAGAGCGCACACACATCTTTCAAGCAGCATACAGCTGTGTTGTGCATTTTGACCAGTTAATGGGAATAGTATTCTTAAAATGCATTCCACATTTGGAATCATTTGTAATATATAATTATTCAAGGTATTTAGAAGGGCCCATGATAACAATATCATGCATATTAATTACGTGATATATCGCATTACCGAATACCGGTACATGTCTACTGTATATTTACAATTAAATGAAATAGGATATCAAACACCACTGCCTCCTCTCATTTACATCTAAACATAATAATAGCCACAGAAATTTACTTCGTTCAGGTAAATATATATATATACATCCATTACAATGAAATGAAATATATCAACTGCCTCTTTTTATTATAATTCTTACATATAGAGAAATTGAATACAAACCAAAGATTACCTGTTAGATTTACTCCAAAATTATTATATTTAATGTGTAACCACTAAAGAGACATCAGAGCCAGCTGCGAATGTCAAAAGGACTAGCAGAGTTGAAACTGCTCTAGGCTGATACATGAGCATTGAGCTCCCGCTGATCGCATGGAGCTGACCATCCCCGAAATCGGTGAAACACATTTTTAAACAGGTTAAAAAAATAAAAAAAAAACCTTCAGGTTCCATATGCAGAGCGAAATGAGAACAGTCCAGCATTTAGAAATAATTCTTATTATGTTATTATTTTTTTTTCGAATTATGCCTTATGTGTGACCAAAAATTTAGTATTTTCTGTTTCAGCTGTTTGATCGCGCTGGTGCTTCATGCACCATTCATTGGAAATAGTGCAGCCGTTCACTGTTCCATGCGGCGCTAGCAGCGGTCCACTTTGGCTTATTTTTGTTCATTATGATTTTTTTCTGTCAATACTGAAACACGCGTGAACTACAAAGTCTTTTTTCAAATGGGCAACATCAAAAATATGGAAACATTTGGATTTCTCTAGAATGAGAGAGCCCAACCTTACCTTATGTTTCCTTTAAATTATTATTATTATTTTTTATAACTAAGCATCATATATACTGCAATTATATTTATATTATAAATTTTTAATTATTGTCTTGATACATGTCTGATACATTTGTTAAATGTAAAGGATTTGTTGTAAAATGAGGGAAACGAAAAATATCATGTTGGTGCCTATAACATTATTAGGCCTGCCTTTATAATTTCTGAATGTAACAAAATGCAACTTTTTTTTTCCCCTCTTGCAAAAAACAAAAAAACATGCAGCAAACGAAAATAGGCAATTGATCAGTTAAAGGTGCCATATGCAAAAATTGAGGTAAAAATATCCATAACATGACCTACACGCATCAAAAGAATGAGAAGAAATAAGGGCGATGATGTCATTAAAAACATCAGGTGTCGTAATACCAGTTTCGGCCATGGGAGGCAGTATGCGAGCAACATAACCACCAGCCAACCTGCAATACATGAATAACTCGCACGGCTTCTGGGCGTGCCTGAACCTGATGTCAATCATGTGGAAAGTACAGCCCAGTACTTTCATTGAAAGTTCATTGAGCATTTCAGTTCAGGGAAGAGAGCGCCACCCGCTACAGGGAAACAACCGCGCTCTGAATCACAAATCAAATTAACATCTACACTGCTTTTAATCGCTGGAGACAACTGATTCACCTGAAAGAAATGAGGTTCGACTCCGAACTTGCAACATATCTTTTGGATTGGTAAGTTAGAAGCTGTTAGTAGTTCGCTAGAAGTTTGTTTTATATGTTTGTGTATTTGTTTTCGGGAAGTTATAACAGAAATGTATCGAAGGCTGTTCAATAAACGTGCTAATGTTAGCGATGGCTAACTGTAGCTGCGTTTGATAATTAGCTAGCTATAACTTAACGTTACCCATTTTATTATATCATAACTAACCTGCTCTGTCTAGTCTGTTGGTCTCCATGTCCTCTTTGCTTCGTGGTTTTTCTGTGCGTGAAAAAATTGATGTGTGGCGTGAAAGCGTGTGAAAAGAGTCAATTGCGTGTGTCTCACGGTGAATGCTTGAGAGTTGGCACATAGAGGACAGGTTGATTATTGCTGTTTAGCGTTTGTATTAATCTATGATGTGTCCCTGTTTGCGTACAGGGACATAAAATTTTTTTTTTAAGTGATACGTGGACCTAGGTGTCTGAGATTGTTCATTTTAAGTAAAGGATCCTAATATTTCGTCCCCAACAATATTTAATGAGGTTAACTTATAACTCCCTGTGGTTAGTCTGCATGAGATCAACAAGCTTGTTTGCTTTGCGGTCGCTTTAAATACAAAATAAGCATTCGATCTACGTTAGAGTGTCTGAGCGCTCACAAATCTTTCTGCAGCATCGTGAGCAGAATGGCAAGAGCGTTTTTTGACGCTCTAGACGCCGGCCAAATATTTTTTTTGCCAAATATTACAGATGGCACCTTTAAAATGTGTCACTATGGGTTAAAAAAGAAATTACATTATATACTTAGGAACAGAGTATGGGCTTAATCTAGGCTATGTTGTTAACTATTTACAAGTTTTGTGTATGTTTTTATAAAAGTTTTTCCCATTGCATCTGAAAATGACATCGTGCATCACATTCACAGCGTGCGCTCAACCTGCCTCCACGTTGCACATCTGTGGATGATTTAAAAATGTTTGATATAAAGGATGCGGTCCCATTTTATACAGGAATTGTTCATAAAAAAAAAAAAGAAAAAAATCTAATTATATTGTAAGTTTTATCCTAACATGCAATCTAGTTATTCAGATACTATACAAGATACAAGTTAATTTAGGCTATTTAACATTCACTGCACTTATACCCACGTTTTTCTTTAAATCTATTATAGTCTCGCATATCCCCTACAACAGGGAATTTTTTTTTTTTTTGAGCAAGGTGCCACTGTCAGGGAGTCTGAAGATAATTACATCATTAGAGTTGCCAGTTAACTTCAGAAATGGAAAATAAGGGCTAATTGAGATTATTTATTTTATTCTTTATTTATAATGTTTATTCTTGTATAAAATAACTGTTTATTCTTTAAGAAAATAAGGTACAGAATAAGGGACGATCCAAATATCTGTAATGATAATATATTTTGAATAATATAGGCCTACATCTGCTTGCAGTTAAAAAGTTATTTGTTTTGCTTCAAAAATATGGATTACAATTATTCTAAAAATAAATAAATAAAAATAAATTAAAAAGCCATCAGCATGAGTAAATGAGTATGTCATGTTTACTTTAACCTGCTGCTCTCTCTCTTGGGATTTTATTATGGATATGATTTTATAAATTGTATATTTTTATTAAACTCTTGTGTGGAGTGTCTTCTTGGCTATTGATGCCCATATAAATGAGTTTGTCCAGTAAAAGGGCCTTGTTCTTTTGGGATTGTTACACTACAGATATTGTTGACAAAATAAATTTTATGCTTTTCATGTAGATTAAAACATTTAAAACAAATAGCACATTTCAAACTAGCTGTACCAGAAAAAGTAACATTTATTCACACATGATAAAAGCTTGGTTGATCCAATATAGTCGACACATTGGCATTGATCTTTTGCAGAGGCAGTCTTTTGCTGCACTATGACGTTATAATGTGAGAATCTCCAAAACGAGTCGTTCTGGCAGCTTGACTTAAATATAAGATGTTTTGGACTAAAAAGAGTGTTAACTTAGGGTGCGTTTTTACAGTGCCTTTATATTACCTTTTGACCTCTTATATGTCAAGTGATCAAGGAAATTATTATTTCCCAATTCATGACATTTAAAAGACGAATGTGACCTTTTATGGACAACAAGCTATCATGACAATGTTTATTATTAGTTTTTACATTCATTAACTTCATTAAACATTTGACTTTTATAAAAATATTTTCATTATTAGTGGGACATGGAAAAACAGATGCAATTTTCTTAGATACAGAAATAATAAGTAAAACATCAGATGTAATTTACAGTGAGTGACAGTTTGCATCACGACAATAGTTTATTAATATAGGAATTTGCAGTGTTCTGTAACAACTCTTATTCTGCCGGTTTGACCAATCAGATAAAAACTGACATTTCAGTGGTGCCCACATGAATGAACGAAATATCGAAGCAATAAACTGATTTGTAGAGCCAAAACCTTTTTTTTTTTTTTTTTTTTTTTTTAAATAAGCCATCTTTCCAGTTCTCATTCTATTTTCAGATAGGATATCAAATGAGTAAAACATACGCTATCCATTAACTCTTCTGAATAATTTTTCTCTGTTTTTCCACCCAAGAAGAGTATTCTATTCAACACACTTTGGAATGAATATTAAACTACAATTGGGCTCATTTACATTTTACACACATTTTTTTTTATTTTATGTGATCATGAGAACCATTTGAATTCTCTCACCAAATATTTTTAAACTGAAGTAAATTGTGTGCTTGGACATACAGTGATGCATCCACTCACCTGGAGGTTGAAGTTTGGTAGCAGTGATCGGAAAAACAAAGATAATGTCCCTTCATTTGAGGCCCCCATGTTCTGCCTGAAAACAGACATTTGCACATTTTAGACATTTTACCATTTAAAGGGTATACGTAAAAAAAAAGAACATTATTTATTATTATAATTTTTTTTTTATTAAATCTGAAACATTTGATTTAGATCCAGAAAGGCTGGATTATGTTAACGGCTATTCACGCTGCACCGACAGACACATATCCAAGTAAACACTATATTACTGGATATGACTTCTCAAACATTCCACTAACCAATAAACCCAATTCAACATATGGTTCACCATAGGAGGAATACCAACATAATAAGCTGTTGCCGATACCCAATTTTACTGAAGGAAAAGTCACAATAAACAGCTGTGGTCGGATATTAGGTCAGAATTAAATAAATGTGAACAAAATATCCTTTAAACATCCGATTATAACAGTCATGTGATGGAGCTAAAAACACATGATCATTGTCTTAAAAAGGAGTTAAAATATATTTAAAATAAAGTACATACAAAATACAATAATGTACACTTAAGGTTAGTTTTATAAACACAGAGGTTAACCATGGAAAATGAAATGTATATTAATTGGATTCATATCATAAACCTCACTAAAATTACCAATCGGGCATGGAGGTATGTTTAATTACTAAAGTCACTATGAATTAATTTTCTTAAGTTATTTATTTATTTCTAGATTACTACAGCAGTTAAAAGGGAATTATTACAGGCTGTACAATCTTGGTACCACCTGCTCTAGCCATTAACATGATCATCAAATGAGGAGTGGAGTGTAGAGGCCCTTTGTCTAGATCCAGGGACGGACTGGGAATAAAAAACGGCCCTGGACTTTGACTAAACCCGCCCCAAAGCAATCGGCACGGGGAAACTCGAAAACAGTCTGTCTGCGCCATCTTTGTGTACTGTTTATTTAAACACTCTCTGTACTGTCAGGTATTTTGTCTTCTTCTGAGAGTGGTTTGACAAAAAACAAACAAAAAAAAAACTCTAGGATGTAACTATCTGACTTGGGGCGCTTAAAAGTAATTTCTGATTTAATCTTACTGCACAAATAATAATACCACATCTAAATGAAAATACACCATTACAAATGAAACTTCTGTATTCAAAATATTCAAAGTTTGTAAGCATTAACTGTAACGTTACCAACATTTTAAAAAGTAAAAGCAGTTGTTTTAACTACTGTAATCATTAAAAATGTAGCAACCTGAATATCACTTCCTAACATCATCCCTAGCAAGTAACTCTTTCTCCTCTCATGTTCCATACTTACTGTATTTTCCGGACTATAAGTCACACTTTTTTTCATAGTTTGGCTGGTCCTGCGACTTATAGTCAGGTGCAACTTATTTATCATAATTTGACATGAACCGAGAGAAATTAACCAAGAGAAAACATTAGCGTCTACAGCCACGAGAGGTGCTCTATGCTGCTCAGTAGAGCGCCCTCTCGCGGCTGTAGACGGTAATGTTTTCTCTTGGTTCTTGGTTCTAAATAAATGCAACTTACAATCCAGTGCAATTTATATGTTTTTTTTCCTCGTCATGACGTATTTTGGACTGATGCGACTTATACTAAGGTGTGACATAGTCGGAATGAGGTGATGACTGCGTGCGTGGTGGGTGGTGGGGCAGCCCGCCGACCGTCCTGGAGTACCGGCCATTCTGTGATTCTCCAGATCACACAGATGGCCAGTCTGCCCCTGTCTAGATCTGGTACTCGGCAGCCACCTATAAGAGCCTTAATGGATGACCTTACCATGACAGCAGTCTCAGTTCTGGGTTGTAGATGGCTTCTTCAGGGTCTCCAACGCCTCATCTTGTGGGCAAGGATGAGCTTTAACCCAAGCCAAGCCCAGGTCCCTGGTTTTAAAGAAAGGCAAAGTGGCCATCCGATTCCGCTTTACCCTGGAGGGGTCACAAATTCCATCAGTAACCGAAAGACCAGTTCAGAGCTTGGGGAAGATATTTGGAAGCTCCTTGAAGGACACAACCACTATCCTACAAACTAGAAACGACATAAGGAACTGGCTCACTGCTGTCGACAAGTTGGGGCTTCCAGGAAAGTACAAAACCTGGATGTACCAGCACTGAATCCTGGCTAGGATTCTCTAGCTCCTTCTTGTATACGAGGTACCCATGACAATGGTAGAAGCATTAGAGAGAATGGTCAGTCAGTTCCTCAGGAGGTGGTTGGTGCTCCCACGGTCCCTGAGTAACATCCCCCTTTACGGCCATTCCACCAAGCTGCAGCATTCCATCAGCAGCTTGTCCGAGGAGTTCAAGGTCACTCTTATCAGGGAAGTCTTGATGTATAGAGATTCATCCAATGTTAAAGTTTCTTTAGCGGGAATCTGTGTTAAGATGGGAAGGAAGTGGCAGGCTCAGGTGGTGATGGACAGAGCAGAGGCATGGCTGAGGCATGGTGTCTTGTTTGATAATGTGGCAGTGGGTCGCGCAGGCCTGGGCAGTTTTCCTAGGCCACGTTATGACAAAGCAAGAGGGAGGGAGAAGCGTCAGTTGGTGCAGGATGAGGTGCGGACAGAGTTGGTGGAAGACCGCCTGACCAAGATGGTCGTTATGCAACAGCAAGGTGCCAGCTAGGTGGGAAAAAGCCAAGCAGCGCAAGTTTAACTGGGCAGAATTGTGGAGCTCTGAAACACTGCGTATCAAGTTCCTTATCAGTTCGGTGTATGATCTTCTACATAGCCCATTCAACCTGCATTGCTGGGGCTTGGTAGAGTCACCAGCATCCTAACTGCCAAAGAAGTGGCACACTGTAGCATATTCCCAGCTGCTGTCCAAAGGCCTTGAGGGATGGGCGGTATCGCTGGTGACATGACCATGTCCTCAGGGCTTTGGCAGATACAATTACTGCAGCAATCCAGAGCAGTAAGTGTCAGCATCCCTCCAAGCAAACCATCTCCTTTGTCAGAGCTGGGGAGAAGGCATATTAGCAGCCACACTCCACCAGTGATGGAGTACTCGAGTCCTGGACTCAGACTAGAGTCCGACTTGAGTCACTATTCTTTGGACTCGAGTCCGACTCGAGACTCCATTCTCTGGACTCGTGACTCGACTTGGACTCGTGGACTGATGACTCGTACTTGGACTCAGACTCGAGGATATATAAAATCGGACTTGAGCATTCATCACACTGTTTTTGACTAAAAATGTTATAAAAAATGTTTCGTGCCCAAGATTGGCCGCTCACTGACACTGCTACCGCTCGCTCTCTTTGCTTGACAACACACCCACTGACGTAACTCACTTTACTTTTTTTCCAAAGCGCTCGGGCACTTGCGGGAAAGGATGACGCTGATTGGTTAGTTCTTGTCACATGACCCGCGGTGCGCTTGCGGCATTCTGAAAAGTTGAGAATGTGAATGTGAAAAGAAACTTGATGTGGTGCGGACGCGCCTGGATGCTGCTGTTATGAGCGCGCATACGCTTCCATTATGAGCATGCATACCGCGCGCCTACAGTACATTGGAAATGATGAACTTGAGCGTGCAAAAGACGTTGCTTTCTGACCAGGCGCGTGCTGTCACACACACACACACACACACACATTCACTTGAACACATACCAACGCACTCACGCTACATCACTGGATCACTCACACACAAACGCTCTCTCTGTCTCTCTCTCTCTCTCACACACACACACACTCTCTCTCTCTCTCTCACACACACACACACACTCACACTCATTGTAATATGCACGTTTCTTTTTTTTTCGCCAAGTGTATTTCTGTAATACAGTGTTAAAGGATTAATTTAGTTAAAGGACACTCTAGACATATTGTAGCATAGGCCCATGGCCAAATGAAGCGAATAATAGCAAGTAGCCAGGCACGACTGTGCGCTCTGAACGGGTGTTCTCCACCGCGGGGAACATTGTAAATAAAAAGAGAGCCGCACTTAATCCAGATCAAGTTGATAGACTAGTGTTTCTTGCAAACAATATTAAGAAATTAATTAGGCTAGGCTATATGCCTTACTCCTGCTGCTGTTTAAGGCTGGGTTCACACCGCAAGCTGCAGCAGAGCAGAAGCAGTGCGTATTTTTCTCGGTGCCTATGTTAATAGATGAGAGCGTTCACACCGCACGTAGAGGCTGTGCGGCAGAGCATTGCAGAAGCAGAGCAGAAGCAGCAGTGCCGCAATCGTTTCGGCACTGGGTCTATTTTTGCTGTGCTGCTGTCGCTCAGTTAAAGTGAAAGTACACCTTTGATGGACAAAATAAATATGATTTCACACAAAAAGTGCTCTAAATGCACAAAATTAGCACATCTAAGGTGTTTTAACAAGAACTAGAGTATGTTAGGAAAGAAAATTAATATAAAAATATAGCTGCAAGCAGCGATGGCGGGCTCAAGCCATCAGTGCGAACGCTACCCCGGTGGCATCAGGTAAACTGTGCCCAGCGAGCACATGCATTAACAATATTCCTCTGGAAGTGAGGTTTTAAAGGATATGGCAGTTAAAGGGTTAATCCGAATCATCTAGACCAGGGGTGCCCAACCCTGCTCCTGGCAATCAACTGTCCTGCAAAGTTTAGCTCCAATCCTAATCAAACATACCTGAAGCAACTAATTAAGGTCTTCAGCCTCACTTAAAAATTAAAGGCATGCGTGTTTGATTAGGGTTGGAGCCAAACTTTGCCTGTCCTGAATCACGTGAGTACACCTATAATAAGCGTTTATATTCGGACTATTTTAGATTGCTTCAGCGGAGTAACCCAGTACCTTTGTGATTCTTCATAGACATAAACAGAGAGAAGTAGTTCCGGCTACGATGTTCTTCCGCAAGACGCAAGCAGTTCTGTTTATTAACCGCTAGAGCGTCAAAAGTTACAGACTGCAGCTTTTTTTAACGCTGGCGCCGATACAGGATGGCTGCCTCCGTGACGAGCTCTGCATATGTTTTTGTGTTTTTGTTAGTTTGTCCTGTCTTTAGTTATATTCCTGCCATCAGTTTCACCAGGGAAGAACTGCTGAACATTCGGCAAAACGCACCACAAAATGTTTTTCCGGATTTCAATTATTCAGATGTTTTAGTGAACGTTGTTATCGGAGGAGCGGCGGCGCTGATCAAGCGCTTCAGGACGCGCAGACGGGGGAAGCGAGCGGGAGCGCTCGTCAGACTCAGGAAGCGCGGATTTCGAACGCCGTTGCCTAGCATCCATCTGGCAAATCTCCGCTCTCTACCCAACAAAACGGACGAACTCCTTCTGCTTTCTCGGACAAATAAGGATTTCACACACTCTGCTGCTCTGTGTTTCACGGAAACCTGGCTGAATGACACCATACCGGACAGTGCGCTCCATCTGCCGGACTTTCAGCTGTTTAGAGCGGATCGCGAATCAGAATCAACTGGGAAATCGCGCGGCGGCGGGACATGCTTTTACATCAATGAACGGTGGTGTACAGATGTAAATGTGTTAAAGAAGACGTGCTGCTCAAATCTCGAAACACTCTTCATTAACTGCAAGCCGTTCTATTCGCCGCGGGAGTTTCACTCATTCATTCTGGTCAGTGTTTACATCCCTCCGCAAGCGCATGTGAGCTCAGCTTTACAGAAACTCGCTGATCAGATTACAGAGACAGAACAACAACACCCGGACTCGGTTTTAATCATTCTCGGGGACTTTAATAAAGCCAATCTGTCCCGTGAACTGCCAAAATACAGACAGCATGTTACTTGTCCCACAAGAGACAGTAATATATTGGATCACTGTTACACCACAATAAAGGATGCATTTCACTCTGTTCCACGAGCAGCTTTGGGACGTTCTGATACCGTCCTACAGGCAGAAACTAAAATCAGCTAAACCTGTATCAAGGACTGTAAAAAGATGGACTAATGAAGCAGAGCAGGATTTACAATCTTGTTTTGACCTCACTGATTGGAGTGTTTTTGAAGCTGCTACCACCGATCTGGATGATCTCACAGAGACCGTAACATCATATATCAGTTTCTGTGAGGATATGTGTATTCCTACAAAGACTCAACTAATTTACAATAATGACAAACCGTGGTTCACTGCAAAACTCAGACAGCTCCGTCAGGCCAAAGAAGATGCTTACGTGAAGGGGGACAATGTCTTGTATAAACAGGCTAAATACACATTGGAAAAGGAGATCAAAGTGGCAAAGAGGAATTATTCTGAAAAAATAAGGACTCTTCAAGTTCACTTCCAACGACTCCGCATCAGTGTGGAAAAGTCTAAAGAAGATCACCAATTACAAGACACCACCCCCCAGCACTGTAGAGAATCAACGACTGGCAGACGATCTGAACGAGTTTTACTGCACAAAACACCCATCACCTGCGCTGAACGCCTCCCCACACAACCATTCACACCCTTCACAACTCCTGCAACCAGCCCCAAATGCCTCTCCAAACAACCGTTCACACCATTAACAGCTCCTGCAACCCATCCTGAACACCTCTCCAATCAAGCACTTGTGCTGACCAGCTGGCCCCCATCTTCACACAGATCTTCAACAGATCGCTGGAGCTGTGCGAAGTCCCTTCATGCTTCAAACTTTTCCACCATCATCCCCATCCCTAAGAAACCCAAAATTACAGGACTAAATGACTACAGGCCTGTGGCTCTAACATCTGTAGTCATGAAGTCATTTGAAAAACTGGTGCTGGCCCACCTGAAGGACATCACTGGGCCCTTGCTGGATCCTCTTCAGTTTGCCTACAGAGCAAACAGGTCTGTGGACGATGCAGTAAACATTGGACTGCATTATGTTCTGCAACACCTAGACAGACCGGGGACTTATGTGAGGATCCTGTTTGTGGACTTCAGCTCGGCCTTCAACACGATCATCCCAAACCTCCTCCTGCCCAAACTAAATCAGCTCTCCGTGCCCACCTCCGTCTGTCAGTGGATCAACAGCTTCCTGACAGACAGGCAGCAGCTAGTGAGGCTGGGAAAATACACATCCAGCACCCGTACAATCAGCACCGGAGCTCCCCAGGGCTGTGTTCTCTCCCCACTGCTCTTCTCCCTGTACACCAACGATTGCACATCTAAGGACCCCTCTGTCAAGCTCCTGAAGTTTGCAGACGACACCACACTCATCGGCCTCATTCAGGACGGTGACGAGTCTGCTTACAGACAGGAGGTAAAAGAGCTGGCTGTCTGGTGCAGTCTCAACAACCTGGAGCTTAACACGCTCAAAACAGTGGAGATGATCGTGGACTTCAGGAGACACCCCCCTGCACTCCCCCCACTCACCATCATGAACAGCACTGTGACTGCAGTGGAGTCATTCAGGTTCCTGGGAACCACCATCTCTCAGGACCTGAAGTGGGACATTCACATTGACTCCATTGTGAAAAAGGCCCAGGAAAGGTTGTATTTCCTTCACCAGCTGAGGAAGTTTAACCTGCCACAGGAACTGCTGAAACAGTTCTACTCCACCATCATTGAATCCATCCTCTGCACTTCAGTAACTGTCTGGTTCAGCTCAGCTTCTAAATCTGACCTCAGAAGACTACAGAGGGTAGTCCGGACTGCTGAGCGAATCATCGGTTCAACTCTCCCATCTATTCAAGAACTGTACTTATCCAGAGTGAGAAAAAGGGCTGTCAAAATCACTCTGGACCCCTCACATCCAGCACACTCCCTCTTTGAACTGTTGCCATCTGGTCGACGCTACAGAGCACTGAGCACTAGAACAACCAGACACAGGACCAGTTTCTTCCCTCAGGCAATCCATCTTATGAACAGCTGATAATAACGGCGAACACACTACACTTTATATTTATATACACATACACTTAGTATACACTTAAATTTTGCACACAGTATATATGTACATGCATAACTGCATTTTATAATATACCTGCCTACAATTGTCATTTGTATATTGTCATTCACTATCTACTTATTTGTATTTTTTATTCTTTTATTATGTGTTTTATGTTCTGTCGCTGTCATTCTGTTGTACTGCGGAGCTTCTGTCACGAAAACAAATTCCTCGTATGTGTAAACATACCTGGCAATAAAGCTCATTCTGATTCTGATTCTGATTTAAGCTGTAATGATGGAAACAACAACAACAACAACACAAAATTACTGATTTTTTTTTCTGCTGGTGATTAAAGATATGTTAACTCTGAGATGTTTCTCTCTCTCTCTCTATTAATAATTTATTATTGTTTTGTAATAATTTTATTGATCTATAATTCTGGTGATTAAAGAGATGATTAAGTCTCCCTCCCTCTCTCTTTCTCTTTCACCTAGCTCACCCCCCCCCCCCACACACACACACACACATTACCCACAGTGACAGAGGGACAGAGTGACATCAGATGTATGATGGTTTTTTAATTTTCTATTATCCATATAGTGTTGTATACTCATGAAACTATGCATATTTCCTCAGAATGACTGGTCTTCTGTGTGTAATTTTTTTAAGTGTTTAGAAACTGCACTTTAAAACAATAAAATAAATTTACTGGTTCCTTTTTTACTGTTATTTCAAAAAATCACCACGACAAAACCATTTAAGCTATCCAAATTCATTCGCAACTGTTCTGTTTATTCTTTAAACAGTGGTAAAAGAGGATGTGGGGCTGAACCTTCAAGAGTCACTCAAAACGTCTCTGTCCATAAAGCCTATTAAGAATTATTCTTAATATACAGTATTTCACAATACTTCAGCACGTTATTCTAATTAAGAGAGGGTCATTTTATCAGTAAAATACATAAAATACATATTTTTCTTTGAAAGATTTCTATAAATGATTTAAATCATACTCGTTTCTACACTAATTATTTAAAAGTAATCCTATATCTTTATCTGGTGGCCATTACTGGTACTAAGAATTTCAAGCTTGATTTATAAGTTATGATAGTTTTAATTTTATGCTGGCTCCTGAACATAATAAAGCTATGAAACTTACTGTGCTTCCTTCAAACGATGACTTCTACGTATATAAAAAATAATGAAGAGTTGGAATGAAAAATTTTAAAGATATAGTAAAATAACTATTGTATTTTTTTATGTTACTTTAATAAATCGCTATGGCCACAACATTTAAGCTATCCTAAACCCATTCACAATTTAACATCTCAGTATATTGGCATCATGTTGAAAAAGTTTGGTGTGAACTACTTGTGTCTTCTTGGAGGAGTATGAATTCATTTACAGGCTGATTTTATCATAAATCCACAATAACATTTCGGAGTTCTGTATCAATCAGTGTTGTTGTTTGTTTATTTTTATTTTTTTATTTTTCATAGGAAGATAACTGACTCTTTACTCTCCTTTTTAATAAATGTGCTTATAAACCAAGAACAAGCTATTTATAGCTGTATTTATAAGCTGCTTACTAATGACTATTAATGTTGGGACAAGACTTTATAAAGCATGAACTGATTATTTACTAATGAGTGCAGTTATTATAAAGTGTTACCAATGCATTTACTAATGTTAATAAATTAGACATTATTTTACAGTGTTATTAAATCCTTTAATGACTTATAAGCATTTGTGAAAGCAGCTTAGTCTTGATCTGTGAGCTGAACAGTTTTACTGTTACATCCCTGAGATTTTTTAAAATTTAGATTCATGTCATGTCACAGGATGGAATAAGTCAGTATCAAATGAGTTGAAATTATTATTTGCAGCACAAATAAGTATTTTTAGAATTTTGTTTTTAATTCCTCAAACTGTCAGAAAAGGATAAGGCCTAAGAGATTTCTTAAGCTGTAATGAAAACAGCACAGTTAGCAACAACAACAAAAAATAACAATTTAAAATAAAATAAAAATTTCTGGTGATTAAAGAGATGATTAAGTCTCTCTCTCTCATTGTGTCTGCCACTCAGCTCATGCCCATCCCCCACTCACACACACACACACACACACACACACACCCAGTCAGCACACATACATTCCTCAAACAGAGGGACAGAGTGAGTTGAGATGTCTGAGTTTTTTTAATTTTCTTTTAATCATACAGTGTCGTAAAGTCATGAAACTATGCATATGTCCTCAGAATGATTTGATCTCTCTATGAAAAAATGTTTTTAAGTGTTTTGAAGCTGCAATTTAAAAATACAAGACAATTAATGATTCCCTTTTTACTGTCATTTCAAAAAATCACCACGACAAAACAGTTCAAGCTAACCAAAATCCGTTCGCAATTTAAGTGCAATTTAACATTTCCTCTGAGGAGTATGCATTAAATCACAGCTCAATTAAAAAAAAAAAAACATTCAAATCAAAATAGCCGACTTCCTGTTGGTCGTAGCTGATGACTGTGAATTAGAAAGTTGTGCGTCTTGATAAGAACAATTTATGTACCAAGTTTGGTGTCTGTAGCTAAAACTAACCCCCCCACTTTTGACAAAATGTGGCGCTATAGCGTGCCTCCTTCACGCCCTTTTAAAAGCTTTTGCCATTGTCTAGCTATCACTTATACTGATATGTGTTTTGAGTTTCATGTAAATCTGAGGTTGTTGTCTGCCTCAAACTCACCATAACAGAAGATTCAAGTTTGACACGTTGCCATGGCAACAGCATATTAGATATCAATATCCCCACAACAGATTTACATCGGCCGTGTTTTGTCATTATTCTGATGAAGTTTTAAGTAAATCGAGTAAAAATAAGATGCTGAATTCAAAACATTTTGAATATGACTAACTTCCTGCTGCCAGGTGGTGGCGCTATAATGTTGACTCTTAATAATCACATATATACGATCGGTATCATACAACGAACAAACCAATGAAGTTTGATCAAATTCAGGAAATGTATGTGGATGTTATTAGACATTTCCTGTTTCTCATTTCTCGCCATAATTTCCACGCCTCGCCATGGGCAAACTGTTCGAGATATCAAAAATCCCCTCACAATTTTTCATCCTCAATGTCTTGAGATCATGTTCACCGAGTTTCGTGGCGAACGGGTTGAAAACCTCAGAGGAGTATTTCAAACTCCAGAGCATGCTTTTTTTAAACAGCCCTGAATAGCTGACTTCCTGTTGGGCGGAGCCTATGACATAAAGTGTGAAAGTTGTTCGGCTCAATGAGATCTACAAGTGTACTGAGTTTCATATAAATACATGCAAGTGTGTGTGAGCTATGGTTCAAGATTTCTGAAGGTGTTCCAGGGGGCGCTGTAGAGTCCCTGTGCCACGCCCGGGTCCCAGCCTCTGCAGCGTCCTGATGGCCGCAGATTCCAATGTGTGTGCCAATTTTCAAGAGTTTTTGAGCATGTTAAGGCCCCTAAAAACCCCCGGAAGGTTTAATAAAAAATAAAAAAAATAATAAGAAATATAGCTGCAAGCAGCGATGGCGGGCTCAAGCCATCAGTGCAACGCCACCCCGGTGGCATCAGGAAAACTGTGCCAAGCGGACATAAGCATTTACAGTAACCCTCGGGCAATAAAGTTTTATGGGATATGGCAGTTAAAGGGTTAATCCGATCCATCTAGACTTTGAAATCACATACACAGAACAATATATATAACTTTAGTAACACTTTATTTTAATATATATAAAAAATGTATAAGGTGTCCATCGTAGCTGACACCTAAATGAACACATTACAATTGTTTATGACTGCAAGTCTTTTCCCTCAAATGCTATTCTTCAAATTTGCGTTTGAGCCCATGTGAAAAAGTAGCATAATTTACATATGACTTACAGTTTGTTTTAATAAATATCAAACAATTCAATTTAATTGTGAATTATAGCTGTCACCTAGATGAACATTTACAGTTGTTTTTATGACTGTAAGTCATTCTCTTCAAATGCTACTGATGTTAGAAAAGTGTATAACAATATCACATGTAACTTTAGAGACGGTCCCTAAATTTAAGACTCTCGAATGTCCAATGTCAAGCCAACTTTATGCCTGTTTTTGTTTTGTTTTTTACTTTATTTTTCTTTTTTCTGTGCCGGATTGCTGATGTCCTTTACCCGGGCATAGATGTCCATCCATCAATTATGAACATTCATCCGCAAATGTCCGAGCGGTCGCAAGCGCGCATGGGAGAATGGCGCATGTTTTTTTTTTATTAATTTTTTTTTTATGAGCAACTGGGATGGTGCCCCCTCTGGGAGTTGGTGCCCTACGAAGACTGCATACTCTGCATATAGGGATTGGAGGTACTATCTGGAAGATATATTCCTCAAACCGTCGTACAATAGGAGGTGATGCTAGTACTTCAAGAATCTCTCAAAACCGTTCTCTCAAAATCTGTTCATAAAGCCTATATATAAAGTCTTAATATAGTATTCCACAATATGTTGTGCTATTCTAATATTATTGCGTTTTTTTATTGACATTGTTATTTACTGTTATTTTTTGTTTTAATATTGTTACTGTTGTTACTTGCTGTAAGGTGACCTTGAGTGGTTTGAAAGGCGCATTAAATAAAATGCATTATTATTATTATTATTATTATTATTATTAGCTGTACACTTGATAGAAAACTTAAATATAAAATTATGCAATTGTATATATATATATATATATATAGTGTAAAGTTTTCTTTTATTGCATCTTGAAATAAATGTTTCTGAGTTCTGTGTTTGTTTATTTTTTTATTATTTTTTTAGGAAGATTACAGCCTTTAATCTCCTCAAAATAAATGTGCATATAAACCATGAACAATTTAATTATAGCTGTATTTATAAAATGTTTACTAATGACTATTAATTTTGGGAGAAGGCTATATAAAGCAGCAACTGTTGATGTTGAGGCCTAAGATATTTCTTAAGCTGTAATGATGAAAAAACAACAACAACAACAACACAAAATTACTTTTTTTTTTCTGCTGGTGATTAAAGAGATGTTAACTCTGATATGTTTCTCTCTCTCTCTCTCTCTCTCTCAATAATTTATTAGTGTTTTGTAATGATTTTATTGACCTATAATTCTGGTGATTAAAGAGATGATTAAGTCTCCCTCCCTCTCTCTCTCTCTCTCTGACACCAAGCCCATCCCCTCTCCCACACATTCACACAAACTCAGCACACACACTTAACATACACACACTTAACACACAAACACACACATTACCCACAGTGACAGTGACATCAGATGTATAATAGTTTATTAATTTTCTATCATCCATATAGTGTTGTATAGTCATGAAACTATGCATATTTCCTCAGCATGACTTCTATGTGTACATTTTTTTTGAAGTGTTTAGAAGCTGCACTTAAAAAAATAAAAGACATTTACCGGTTCCTTTTTTACTGTTATTTCAAAAAATCACCACGACAAAAACGTTCAAGCTATCCAAAATTCATTCGCAATTTAAGTTCCTCAATGTTTTTTCTTAATGTAGACAAAGTTTGGTGTGTATAGTGTACTTCCCCTGGGAGGAGTATGCATTAATTCACAAAAGAAAATTCCCAAAAATCCATATTCAAGTCAAAATAGCCAACTTCCTGTTGGTCATAGCTTATGACTGCGAATTAGAAAGTTGTCCGTCTTGATAAGAACAATTTATGTACCAAGTTTGGTGTCTGTAGCTAAAACTAACCCCCCCACTTTTGACAAAAGGTGGCGCTATAGAGTGCCTCTTCCACGCCCTTTTAAAAGCTTTTGCCATGGTCTAGCTATCTTTAATACTGATATCTGTTTCGAGTTTCATGTAAATCTGAGCTAGTTATCTGCCTAAAAATCACCAGAACAGAACATTCAAGTTTGACACGTAGCCATGGCAACACTATATTAGATATAAATATCCCCACAACAGATTTTCTTCGGCCGTGTTTTGTCATTATTCTGATGAAGTTTGAAGCAAATCAAGTAAAAATAAGATGCTGAATTCAAAGCATTCTGAAAATGATTCACTTCCTGCTGCCAGTTGGTGGCGCTATAACTTTGACTCCTAATAGTCACATATATACGATCGGTATCATACAACGAACAAACCAATTAAGTTTGATCAAATTCAGCAAATGTATGTGGATGTTATTATACATTTCCTGTTTCTCATTTCTCGCCATAATTTCAACGCCTCGCCACGGGCAAACCGTTCGAGATATCAAAAATCTCTTCGCAATTTAGCATCCCCAATGTCTTGAGATCGTGTTCACCGAGTTTTGTGTTGAACGGGTGGAGTTCCTCAGAGGAGTATTTCAAATTCCAGAGCATGTGTTTTTCATAAAACCCTAAATAGCCAACTTCCTGTTGGGCGGAGCTTATGACATGCAGTGTGAAAGTTGTTTGGTTTGATGAGTTATATATATTTACCAAGTTTCATATGTATACGTGCAAGTATGCATGATATATGGCCCTCGGTACTACAGGGGGCGCTGTAGAGCCCCTGTGCCACGCCCGTGTATCAGACTCTGCCCGGCCCTAAAGGCCGCAGGTTCCAAGGTGTGTGCCAATTTTCAAGAGTTTTTGAGCATGTTAAGGGCCCCAAAAGCCCCCGAAACCTTAGAAAAAAAATTTGAAGAATAAAGAAAAAAAAAAATAAAGAAAATTAAAGCTGCAAGCAGCGATGATCGGGCCCTCGCACCCGGGCTCACTGCCAGCAAGCGGCTTCAGTAAAAAAAGCGAACGGCGAGAAATATGCATTTAAAGTCGTAAATATAAGTGGAATATGTCAAAGTCATTTATATGTGCCAATCTTCTTTTTGCCAGCAGGTGGCGCTATCATTATAATGGAATATTTTCCTTCAGATGTGTTCAGGCCAAGACTCTTATCAAACATTTGAAGTTTGGGGAAGATCGAATATTTTATGCCTGAGTTACAACAACTTCTCTTCCTATGGCGAGACATCAATTTTGTCATGGCGCCATGGACACGACCTTTAACAAAAACTCAAGATAGACTGACCACGAAAAAGACATTAATGTCAAAATATTTCTAGGAGTAGTTTGTCGCAGTGTAAAATATGACACTTCCTGTTGCCAATAGGGGGCACTATATATCTTTGTTGTTCTGTCCTTTCATCTGCTCACTGCATTTGTTAACTGTGTCTTACAAGTGGTTTTTAAAAGTAAAAATTACTTCAATTTCAGTCTCTTTCAATATAAGTGTTTATATAAATGTTAATTAAAGCTTAGTTAAAATATTTTAATACATTATTAATAATATTTTTTTTTATTACATTTTTATTTTAAAATTAGTTTATGTACTGTGAAAAAACATAAATAATAATATTTTTAATGATAGGAATAACTAACATAAAAAAGATTAATAAATTATCTGAAAAATAGATTGTTCCTTGTTAGTTCATGTTAGTTAATGCATTAACTAATGTAAACCAAAGAGAGCTTATTCGCACTTTTCATGATCTATAACCATTTTTAAAAATACTTTTATTGATCTATAAACATTTCTGAAATTATTATATAAAACTATATTACCAGTAAAATTCATTAGCTTTTTAAAATACATTTTGTTTTACTTTGAAAGAAGTTTTTTTTTTGCTTTTTTTTTGCTTTGCTAAAGCAGCATGTATCAGAGGACACGTTTTTGATCAAAGTAAAGGAAATGTGCATGCAAGCGGAGAGATTCATGCTCGCACATTATTTTAATGTGTTTTTGCGTAACAATAACATGCTCTCGCTACTGCGTCTGCACCACATACACATACTGTATACACTCTGCAAACAGTGAACCTGTATAATCTATAACAAATCTATTTCAACACCTGAAGCATCGCTACAATGAGCTCTATGACCAATGCATGACAAGAAGACATGCCTAAAAATTCAGCACTCCTGAATATGAGTTTTTCACTTCCAGCCATCGAGGACAATTATATATATCACTCATAAATCATGAAATACCAGATCTATAGTATTTATTAAGATTGATGTGATTTGAAATTGGTAAAATGTACTTGGAAAAAAATGTCATCAGAATATCAACGTGCCTTATTATTATGTACTTTGTGAAAAAGCATTTTTAACAATTTTATTGATCTATAAGCATTTGTAAAATATGTTTGCCTGCATTACAGCTTAGTCTTTATCTGTGAGCTGAACTGTTTTACTGTTAAATCAGCAAGATTGTGTAAATTCAGGTCATGTCATGTCATGTCATGTCACAGAATGGCTGTCATAGGTCAGTATCAAATAAGTTTAAAATTATTATCAGAATAAAAAAATATATACAAGTCATCGTGTATGTATTTTTAAAATCTTTTTTTATTTTGCAATTTACATAATTCTTAACCTAATTATATAAAATAATTTTGTCTGAGCCCTACAAATTGTACTAGGTTTTTTTCGTCCCTAAAAATGATAGAAAATGATAGAGAGATTTCTTAAGCTGTAATGATGAAAAAAATCAACAACACACAATTACAGTTTTTTTTCTGGTGATTAAAGAGATGTTAACTCTCTCTCTCTCTCCCTATCTCTCTCTCTCTCTCTGTCAGGCAGGTCCTCAAGCACCCCCCCCCCTTTCCCTCACACAGAGAGAATGCCAGAGAGTGAGATCAGATGTCTGACAGTTTTATAATTTTATTTTAATTTTACAGTGTTGTAAAGTCGTGAAACTATACATATTTCCTCAGAATCGCATGTTCTCTAAATGAAAAATGGTTTTGAAATGTTTGGAAGCTGCAATTTAAAAATACCAGACAATTAATGTTTCCCTTTTTACTGTTATTTCAAAAAATCACCACGGCAAAACCGTTCAAGCTATCCAAAATCCATTCGCAATTTAAGTTCCTCAATGTTTTTTCAACATGTAGACAAAGTTTGGTGTGTATAGTGCACTTCCCCTGTGAGGAGTATGCATTAATTCACAGCCGAATTTGCCAAAAATACATATTCAAATCAAAATAGCTGACTTCCTGTTGGTCGTAGCTTATAACTGTGAATTAGAAAATTGTCCGTCTTGATAAGAACAATTTATGTACCAAGTTTGGTGTCTGTAGCTAAAACTAACCCCCCCACTTTTGACAAAAGGTGGCGCTATAGAGTGCCTCCATCACGTCCTTTTAAAAGCTTATGCCATTGTCTAGATATCATTAATACTGATATGTGTTCTGAGTTTAATGTAAATCTGAGCTTGTTGTCTGCCTCAAAATCACCATAACAGAATATTCAAGTTTGACACGTTGCCATGGCAACACTATATTAGATATCAGTATACCCACAACAGATTTACATCAGCTGTATTTTGTCATTATTCTGATGAAGTTTGAAGCAAATCGAGTAAAAATAAGGCGCTGAATTAAAAGAATTTAGAAAATGACACACTTCCTGCTGCCAGTTGGTGGCGGTGTAACTTTGACACCTTATAGTTACATATATGCGAGTAACATATTACAATGAACGAACCGATGAAGTTTGATGAAACTGAGGAAATGTATGCGGATGTTATTAGGCACTTCCTGTTTCAAATTTTGTGCCCTAATTTCAACGCCTCACCACGGGCGAACAGTTCGAGATATCAAAAATCCCCTCGCAATTTTTCATCCTCAATGTCTTGAGATCATGTTCACCAAGTTTTGTGGCGAACGGGTGGAAAACCTCAGAGGAGTATTTCAAATTCCAGAGCATGCTTTTTTTAAACAGCCCTGAATAGCTGACTTCCTGTTGGGCGGAGCCTATGACATAGGGCGTGAAAGTTGTTCGGCTCAATGAGATCTATAAGTGTACTGAGTTTCATATAAATACATGCAAGTATGTGTGAGCTATGGTTCAGGATTTTCTGAAGGTGTTCCAGGGGGCGCTGTAGAGCCCCTGTGCCACGCCCGGGTTCCAGTCTCTGCGGCGACCTGATGGCCGCAGGTTCCAATGTGTATGCCAATTTTCAAGAGTTTTTGAGTATGTTAAGGCCCCCAAAAACCCCCGGAAGGTTAAAAAAAAATAAAAAATAATAAGAAATATAGCTGCAAGCAGCGATGTCGGGCTCAAGCCATCAGTGCAACGCCACCCTGGTGGCATCGGGAAAACTGTGCCCAGCGGGCATAAGCATTTACAGTAACCCTCTGACAATCAAGTTTTAAGGGATGTGGCAGTTAAAGGGTTAATCCGACCAATCTAGACTTTGAAATCACATACACAGAACAATATATATAACTTTAGTAACACTTTATTTTAAAATGTATAAAAAATGTATAAGGTGTGCATTGTAGCTGACACCTATATGAACACATTACAATTGTTTTGTGACTACAAGTCTTTCTTCTCAAATGCTATTGAGTGGTCGCGAACGCGGATGGGAGAATGGCGCATATTTGTTTTGTTTTTTTTGAGCAACTGGTGCCCCCTCTGGGAGTTGGTGCTCTACGAAGACTGCATACTCTGCATATAGGGAGCGGCGGTACTATCTGGAAGATATATTCCTCAAACCATCGTACAAGTGAAGGTGATGCTAGTCCTTCAAGAATCGCTCAAAACCTTTTCAAGTGTACAGTTTCCTTTTATTGCATCTTGAAATAAATATTTCTGAATTCTGAATCAAACTGGGTTGTGTTTATTGATTTATTTTATAAGACAACTGAAACTTTAATCTCCTTTGTAATATATGTGCTTTTAAACCAAGAACAATGTAATTAGAGATGTATTCCTGCTTAATAATGACTATTATTAAGGGAAAAGGCTTTATAATCATGAACTATTTACTAATGCTTAGCTAATGAGTGCAGTTATTATAAAGTGTTACCAATGCATTTACTAATGTTAACAAATTAGACATTATTATACAGTGTTACCAAACCCTTTAATAATTTATTAGTGTTTTGTAATGATTTTAATGACCAATAAGCATTTGTGAAATAGTTTTGCTTGCATTGCAGCTTAATCTGTCAGTTGAAGAGTTTTACTGTTACATCCATGAGATTAATAAATGTCATGTCACGTCACAGGTTGTCATAGGTCAGTATCAAATGAGTTTGAAATTATAATTTGCAGCACAAATAAGGCTTCTTAGGATGTTTTTAAATCCCAAAAACTGTCAGAAAAGGATAAGGCCTAAGAGATTTCTTAACCTGTAATGAAAGGAAAAAAACACCACCATTAGCAACAACAAAAACAATAACAATTTAAAATATAGATTTTTTTTCCTGATTATTAAAGGAATGATTAGGTCTCTCTCTCTCTCTCTCTCTCTCTCTCTCTCTCTCTCTGCCAGACAGCCCCTCCCTACAATCCACACACACTGTCAGTCACCAAAGATTCACAGTCACCAACCCCCTCACACTCACACCCCCCCTCCCTCTCCCCCTCCCTTTCCTCACACAGACGGAGTGGCCAGAGTGAGATCATGTCAGTTGAGAAGTCTGACAGTTTTTTCTTTTCTTTTATCCATACAGTGTTGTAAAGTCATGAAACTATGCATATTTCCTCATAATGATTTGATCTCTGTATGAAAACATGCCTTGAAGTGTTTGGAAGCTGCAATTTAGACATACAATACAATTAATGTTTCCCTTCTTACTGTCATTTCAAAAAATCACCACGTCAAAACCGTTCAAGCTAACCAAAATCCGTTCGCAATTTAAGTTCCTCGATGTTGTTTCTTCATGTAGTCAAAGTTTGGTGTGTATAGTGTACTTCCCATGTGAGGAGTATGCATTAATTCACAACTGTAAAATCTCAAAAATACACATTCAAATCAAAATAGCTGACTTCCTGTTGATCGTAGCTTATGACTGTGAATTAGAAAGTTGTCCGTCTTGATAAGAACAATTTAAGTACCGAGTTATAGTCATGAAACTATGCATATTTCCTCAGAATGACTTGTCTTCTATGTGTACATTTTTTTGAAGTGTTTAGAAGCTGCACTTTAAAAAAATAAAAAGACATTTACTGGTTTCTTTTTTACTGTTATTTCAATAAATCACCACGACAAAACCATTCAAGCTATCCAAAATTCATTCGCACCTGTTCTGTAAGATAAATTCTTTAAACAGTGGTAAAAGAGGATGTGGGGCTGAACCTTCAAGAGTCACTCAAAACTTATCTGTCCATAAAGCCTATAAAGAATTATTTCTTAATATACAGTTCACAATACTTCAGCTTGTTATTCTAATTAAGTGAGGGTCATTTTATCAGTAAATACATAAAATTCATATTATTTTTCTTTGAAAGATTTCTATAAATGATTTAAATTATACTCGTTTCTACAATAATTATTTAAAAGTAATCCTATAGCTCCATCTGGTGGCCATTATTGGTACTAAGAATTGCAAGCTTGATTTATAAGTTATGATAGTTTTAATTTTATGCTGGCTCTTGAAAATGATAAAGCTATGAAACTTACTGTGCTTCCTTCAAATGATGACTTCTACATATATAAAAAATTATGAAGAGTTGAAATGAAAAATTTTAAAGATATCGTAAAATAACTATTGTATTTTTTTATGTTATTTTAATAAATCGCTATGGCCACACCATTTAAGGTATCCTAAACCCATTCGCAATTTAACATCTTCAGTATATTAGCATCATGTTGAAAAAGTTTGGTGTGAACTACTTATGTCTTCTCGGAGGAGTATGAATTCATTTTTACATGCTGATTTTATCATAAATCCACAATAAAATTTCTGAGTTCTGTATCAATCTGTGTTGTTGTTTGTTTATTTTTATTTTTTATTTTTTTTCATAGGAAGATAACTGAAAAGATTACTCTCCTTTTCAATAAATGTGCTTATAAACCAAGAACAAGCTATTTATAGCTGTATTAATAAACTGCTTACTACTGACTATTAATATTGGGACAAGGCTTTATAAAGCATAAACTGACTATTTACTAATGAGTGCAGTTATTATAAAGTGTTACCAATGCATTTACTAATGTTAACAAATTAGACATTATTTTACAGTGTTATTAAATCCTTTAATGACTTATAAGCATTTGTGAAAGAAGCTTAGTCTTGATCTGTGAACTGAACAGTTTTACTGTTACATCCATGAGATTTTAAAAATGTAGATACATGTCATGTCACAGGATGGAATAGGTCAGTATCAAATTAGTTGAAATTATTATTTGCAGCACAAATAAGTATTTTTAGAATTTTGTTTTTAATTCCTGAAACTGTCAGAAAAGGATAAGGCCTAAGAGATTTCTTAAGCTGTAATGAAAACAGCAATGTTAGCAACAGCAACAAAAAATAACAATTTAAAATACATTTTTTTTCTGGTGATTAAAGAGATGATTAAGTCTCTCTCTCTCTCTCTCATTGTGTCTGCCACTCAGCTCATGCCCATCCCCCACTCACACACACACACTCACACACACACACATGCACTCAGTCAGCACACATACATTGCTCAAACAGAGGGACAGAGTGAGTTGAGATGTCTGACAGTTTTTTTTATTTTCTTTTAATCATACAGTGTTGTAAGGTCATGAAACTATGCATATGTCCTCAGAATGATTTGATCTCTGTATGAATTTTTTTTAAGTGTTTGGAAGCTGCAATTTAAAAATACAAGACAATTAATGATTCCCTTTTTACTGTCATTTCAAAAAATCACCACGACAAAACGGTTCAAGCTAACCAAAATCCGTTCGCAATTTAAGTTCCTCAATGTTTTTTCAACATGTAGACAAAGTTTGGTGAGTATAGTGAACATTTCCTCTGAGGAGAATGCATTAAATCAGAGCTCAATTTAAATATTCAAATCAAAATAGCCGACTTCCTGTTGGTCGTAGCTGATGACTGTGAATTAGAAAGTTGTCCGTCTTTATAAGAACAATTTATGTACCAAGTTTGGTGTCTGTAGCTAAAATTAAACCCCCCACTTTTGACAAAAGGTGGCGCTATAGCATGCCTCCTTCACGCCCTTTTAAAAGCTTTTCCCATTGTCTAGCTATCACTAATACTGATATGTGTTTTTAGTTTCATGTAAATCTGAGGTTGGTGTCTGCCTCAAACTCATCATAACAGAACATTCAAGTTTGACACGTTGCCATGGCAACGCCATATCAGATATCAATATCCCCACAACAGATTTACATCGGCCGTGTTTTGTCATTATTCTGATGAAGTTTTAAGTAAATAGAGTAAAAATAAGATGCTGAATTCAAAACATTTTGAAAATGACTCACTTCCTGCTGCCAGTTGGTGGCGCTATAACGTTGACTCTTAATAGTCACATATATACGATCGGTATCATACAACGAACAAACCAATGAAGTTTGATAAAATTCAGGAAATGTATGTGGATGTTATTAGACATTTCCTGTTTCTCATTTCTCGCCATAATTTCCACGCCTCGCTACGGGCAAACCGTTCAAGATATCAAAAATTCCCTCGCAATTTTTCGTCCCCAATGTCTTGAGATCATGTTCACCGAGTTTCGTGGCGAACGGGTTGAAAACCTCAGAGGAGTATTTCAAATTCCAGAGCATGCTTTTTTTAAACAGCCCTGAATAGCTGACTTCCTGTTGGGCGGAGCCTATGACAAAGTGTAAAAGTTGTTCGGCTCAATGAGATCTGTAAGTGTACCGAGTTTCATATAAATACATGCAAGTCTGTGTGAGCTATGGTTCAAGATTTCTGAAGGTGTTCCAGGGGGCGCTGTAGAGTCCCTGTGCCACGCCCGGGTCCCAGCCTCTGCGGCGTCCTGATGGCCGCAGATTCCAATGTGTGTGCCAATTTTCAAGAGTTTTTGAGCATGTTAAGGCCCCTAAAAACCCCCGGAAGGTTAAATAAAAAATAAAAAAAATAATAAGAATAATCCTTAGAAGAACAATAGGGCTCTTCGCCCCTTCGGGCTTGAGCCCTAATAATCCTTAGGGGAACAATAGGGCCCTGCGCCCATTGGCTCGGGCCCTAAAAATAATCCTAAGGAAAACAATAGGGCTCTCGCCCTCCAGGCTTGAGCCCTAATAATCCTTAGAAGAACAATAGGGCTCTTCGCCCCTTCGGACTTGAGCCCTAATAATAAACGGAGCAATTCCAATAGGGTCCTCGCACTGCAGTGCTCGGGCCCTAATAAACGGAGCAATTCCAATAGGGTCCTCGCACTGCAGTGCTCGGGCCCTAATAATATAATAATAAGAATAATCCTTAGAAGAACAATAGGGCTCTTCGCCCCTTCGGGCTAGATCCCTAAAAATGTATAGAAGATAAAGTGACAATGATCATGGCCAACTGAACTGAACCGAAAAAGTAATTTTGCCCAAAATTTGCATTAATGATATCTACTGTGTTTTTAGCAAATTACATAAAAAATGTATGATATTTAAATTCACATATCTTTCTATTTTTTCATTATATATATATTTTTTTTACAAAATCGGTCAAAGTACTTACAGTTGTAAACAAAACTAAACGTTTTTGCCGAAATACAAAAACAACTTTAAATAATTTATACTGCTAGTTTAGCCTTATTTATTTATTATTAGTAGTAGTAGTCGTATTCTTATAAATAGGCCTATATATTGGCAGAAGAACGGATGTCGCGCTGACAATCATAAACAACAGCACGTGGTGTCACAGGCGGTGGTTTTCAGAGTGCACCTGGAAAGACAATAATGGACGACACTCGTCTCATCGTGGAAGTTGAGAAATATCAAGTTCTTTATGATCCACACAATGTACTTTACAAAGACTTGCAGGAGAAGGAAAAGCATGGGATGAAGTTGCAGCGGCTCTTATTGCAGATGGTAAGTAATTTTATAGTGTTTTGGACGCTTTCGCTGGCACACGAGCAAACAACTCAATATTTGATTCAAAATTGATTCAATTGGAACCATTTATTTACAATTTCTAAATTACACATGAGCATACAAATAACAAAAGCAGGAGATACATGCATATACTTATAATAAACAAGTAAATGCTGATTTCAAGATGAGCAGGAAATCAGGCTGTGAACCATTTACAATACACAGAATTTAAAACAGTGTATTAAATTGGTGTAATGATAAAAACTTCCTATTCATCCGGAAGGAGGAGGCGGGAACCGGCGCACTATCAAATGATTTCAATAATTTCAAAAGTAAAAGAAAAGTTTGGAAAGAATCCATCTCAGGATGACATAAATCTGTTTCTGAGCAATATCAACTTACCTCAACTTAACAAACAGCAAATAGATACTCTAAAATTGCCTTTATCAGAACAAGAACTTTCTAATGCTCTTAAACACATGCCCAACAATAAATCACCAGGTCCTGATGGCTTCCCTGCTGAGTTCTACAAACAATTTTGGTCTATCTTATCACCACTCTTCATCCGGTTGATATGCGAATCAAAACAAAAATCAAAACTTCTAGACATCATGAACATAGCCACAATTGCACTCCTCCTCAAACCCAGAAAAGATCCAACATTACCGTCAAGTTATCGCCCAATCTCACTAATTAACATAGACACTAAAATAATTGCTAAAGCTCTTTCCCATAGAATAGAAAAAATCATGCCAACTAGAATCCATCCAGACCAAACTGGTTTTATTTAAGGTAGACAAGCATCAAACAATACCAGCAGACTCATAAACCTAATTCACCACTCATCAATAATCAAAAACAAATCTGTCATAGTCACTCTTGATGCGGAAAAAGTATTTGATAAAGTAAACTGGAAATTCCTGTTTTCCACATTGGAGAGGTTTGGTTTTGGGGAGTAATTCATTAACTGGGTTAAAATTCTCTACACATCACCCTCAGCCACTGTCATTACTAACGGACTAACATCACGCAGCTTCACTCTACACCGGGGAACTAGACAAGGATGCCCACTCTCTCCATCTCTATTTACCATATTCATCGAACCGCTTGCAGCAGCTGTCCGTCAAAACAACTACATCAAAGGAATTCAAACATTAAACATACACCATAAAATAAGTCTTTACGCTGATGATATATTATTATACTTACAAAACCCCCCAAAATCATTACAAGAAACAATAAAACTCATTGATACCTTTTCAAACATTTCTGAATACTCAATTAACTGGAATAAATCGGCTATATTTCCATTAAATTCCGCCAGAGTGGATGTGACATCCCAAACATCACAAATCCCTTTGTGCACCAATTACATCACATATTTAGGAATCAATGTTTCCGCCAAGCTGTCAGAGTTGTTTGTACTTAACTATACCCCATTAATTAAAAAAATAGATGACGTTCTTCAACGTTGGATGAAATTACCATTATAAATCATGGGCAGAATATCAGTAGCAAAAATGTCTATACTCCCAAAAATAAACTACTTATTTTGATGATTCCAACACAGCCCACTCGAATCTGGTTCAAATCTTTAGATCCAATTATTACAAAATTCTACTGGAAAAACAAGACCCCAAGAATTAAATTAACAACCCTACAGAAACCAAAATCACAAGGTGGATTAGAGGCACCACATTTTTATAATTATTTTCTGGCAAATCAACTCCAAAACATATACAAATGGATTCAACCCAACTCTTCAGAATACACATGGCAAGATATTGAACAATCAATCTGCAAGGACATTAGCATCTCAGAATTACCTTTTCACAGTCAAACAATCAAAAAACATCATTTTTTTTAAAATGCCAACAATAGAAGCAACTCTGACAGCCTGGTGGAAGTTCCATCAGATCACAAATTCCCCACTCATACCATGTAAATACACGCCAATTTGGAATAACCCAGATTTTTTTAGCTAACAAGAAGCCACTAAACTTTCGCACATGGGCAGATAAGGGAATCACACAACTACAGAATATTATTAATAACAACAACCTGGTACCATTTTCCCATATAACCCAGACATACAGCATTGGGAGTAATTGCTTCTTGGAATATTTACAAATCAAATCGTCAATTAAATCAAAATTACGTAACCAACCAATCAATTTAGACCTTTCCCCTCAAATCTCTGAGTTTATTAATATATCTTCCTCCAAAAAATTACTCTCCAAAATATACAAAATGATATCAAAAGCAGACAACGCATTAGCTCTACCTACCACTTTATGGGAATCAGACTTATCCATTACTCCCAATGCT
Organism: Carassius auratus; assembly: GCF_003368295.1. Classification (NCBI taxonomy): domain Eukaryota; kingdom Metazoa; phylum Chordata; class Actinopteri; order Cypriniformes; family Cyprinidae; genus Carassius; species Carassius auratus. The sequence continues at coordinate 2,091,240 of NC_039288.1, read as the reverse complement.
GATTTTTGGACTCAAATTTGCAAAAACATATACTCCATGACTAAAAATGCTAACTTACAACTCATACAGTATAAAGTACTTCACAGAGCTCATCTAACTGGGCAGAAATTATTTAAAATGGGTTTCACCTCAGAGACATGTTCACATTGCACACAAAACACTTCTGACACTTATCTTCACACCTTATGGCATTGCACCTCAATTAAAACATTTTGGGAAAAGGTTACCAACTCACTCTCCAACTTTATGGGATGTCACATCCCACTGTCTGCATACTAGGTGACATATCCACAATAGATATAAATAATTCAAATGGTCAATTACTATTGGTGTTCCTAACTATCACCAAGAGAACTATCCTCATGAACTGGAAATCAAGAAATACCATTTGCATTTCAATGTGGAAAAACGTATTAACTGAATACATCTCTATTGAAGATCCTCTTTGTCTGGAGTCATTCCCCAACAACACCTTCATCAGTACTTAAACAAGAGGTGGGGGTTAGGAAGAGATAGAAATATATATATGCATACATATATTCCTTTTGTTTTTCCAAAGTATGTACTGTGACACATCCACCCAGTTACCTTTACATGCACACATGCACACACACAAACGCACGCATCTGTTAGTTCCTTACTGTATTGATTTTGTTTTCCTTGTTTGTTTTGCTGTTTGTTTGTTTGTTTATTTGTTTTCCCTGTTTGTGATCCAAATCTATGTACATTTAGCATATTCTAATAAAAAAAAGTAAACAAAACAGCGCACCAGCCCCTCACGGACGAATGGTGCGTACAAAATAAAAAGCAAACATAAAATATTGTCCAGGCCTGGGGCCTCATGTACAAAGACTTGCGTTGAATTCATACTAAAACATTGCGTACGGACAAAGCTGTAAATGTGCGTACGCACAAAAAAAAACAGATGTATGAATCTCTGCGTACGAAGGATTCCACGCATATTCTCTTTGTACATCCCAATTAACGTAAAATTGAGCGCACATGCACGAGCACAACGCCCCACCCAGTCTCCTCCCCTAATTAAATCAATTTAAATATGGTAATGAGTCCACTTTGGCAAAAGATAGCAGTAAGAAAATGGCTAAGGCAAGCGGCAAGAAACGAAACTTTACTGAAAGTGAATTGGAGGTGCTACTATCGGAGGTAGAGACTAGAAAACATATTTTATTTGGAACGTTGTCCTCTGGAATTAATAACAAAAGGAAAAAATATGAGTGGGAGAGTTTGGCTGAAGCCGTCAATGCAGTGGGATCTGAAAGTCGCACTGTAAATGAGCTTAAAAAGAAATGGTCTGATATAAAGGTGGACGTTAAACGGAGAACTGCTGCGCACCGACAAAGTGTGGGCAGGACAGGCAGTGGTAAAGGGGTCGATGAACTTACACCCTTTGAGCAGAGAGTTGCCTCAATTATGGGTGACACTTTACTCTCTGGAGTAGTATCTTCTGCTGTGGGAGACTCCGATTTACAGGATTGCGACGAAGGTAACCAATTTCTCGTTTGTTTTTACTTTGGTACATATAGCGTACCTATATTTCATTGTCAAATGCATTCGGTGTAGCGAACCAAAAGTATACACCAGAGATTTTACGGATCCATTTCATTTATTGCAAATGTGTGTGCCCCTTAAAAATGGAACGTACTTAAATTACAGTTAACATTTGCCTTTTTATTTAGACCCATATGGCGCAACAGCCGAAACATCCACTTCCCAGGAGGGGCACTCGGAGTCCGCCCCTCCTGTGCCCAGCGTTTCCAGTGCTCTCCCCAGTGCTGACGCCCGTCCGTCTGGTCGCGTCTTGACACATGCTGTTTTGGAGTCACAACAGCAAATCATTATGGCCATCGGGGAAATTAACAGTCACCTGAAAAATATCACTGACGCACTCACAGACATAAGCCACTCATTAAAGGAATTGGTCAAAAAGTGAACTTTTGTCTCTGATTACCATTTATATTGTCGCAATCACATGTTGGCGGGCATGAACGGCTTGTTGGTTGGGCTGCACATAAATTGGTCCTGGGTCGGGGTCATCTGGCGGTGCTGCCACCTCACCAAGTGGTATGCCATGCCTATGCGCGACATTGTGCAGCACACCACAGGCCAGCACAATGCGGCACACCTTGTCAGGGCGGTATAACAACATCCCCCCAGTCCTGTCAAGGCAGCGCCACCGACATTTCAGCTGCCCAATCGCCCGCTCTACAACTGAACGAGTGCGAGAATGGGCATTATTGTATCTGCGCTCTCGGGCAGTTTGTGGGTTGGTGAGGGGGGTTAAAAGCCACGTCTTTAGTGGATAACCGCGGTCTCCTGAAGGGTTAATTAATAATTATATGCAAAAAAAAAAAAAAATTACAAATAGGATCATAACTTTAAAGGCACTTACCAAGAAGCCACCCATCACGCACCCTGCCAGCTTGGAGCCTCATCCCAACCATGCTGTTTGTAAGGATGTATGAATCATGGGTTGACCCAGGCCACCTTGCCACAATATTTGTTAGGCGCATTTGTGCATCACATATTATCTGCACATTTATTGAATGGAAATGTTTCCGATTCACATATGCAAATTCTTCTTCAGATGGCGCCTTTATAGCAATGTGTGTGCAGTCGATCGCTCCGATAACATTAGGAAAACCGGCTATCGCTGCAAATTGCATTTTAATGTTTGGCTGGTCAAATGCATCATATGGGAACCTGATATACCTGGCAGACATGCGGATGATCCCGTCCCATACCACTGGCATTGCCCGGCTCAAAGACGACTGGCTTATTCCTGAGCGGTCTGCCAGTTCCCTTTGGAAAGAACCAGTTGCCAGGAAACCAAGTGTTGTCAGCACCTGCAAGGGAACGGGTATTGCGTGGCTCCTCATTGTCTCTCTCTCTAGATTCGGACCCAACTCAGCACAGAGCTCCAAGAGGACAGCCCTTGGAAATCTGAAACGGCTGATAAGCCAGTCATCATCCTGGGCCAGAAAATCATTGTGGTCCCTAAAAACTCGTTCTCTTCTGATTCTGCCATTAGCAATGTCCTCTAATAAGGCCAACGCTGCCATTGCCATAGACTAAGGGTTGTTTCAACCGTTATGCTTTTATATGTTCTTATTTAATTGCATAATTTATATAATTATAAAAAGGCTCGTGTGACAATATGTCAATTATTTTATAAATTGCAAATTAATTGCAATGCTTCCCACAGGTGGTGGTGCGAGACTTGTAGAACAATTTGTTGTGTAATGTTTGCAACTTCACTTTATTGCCTGTAAGAGTCGCCAACGGACAAAAACAATGAGAAATGAACGTACGCCAGACATGAAATTGGCTTGGAGGAACGCACATTCTTGCGTTAATTTCACTGTTAGTACATCCGACCGTGAGCGTGAAAGCTGGCGTACGCAAAGTTTTTGTGCGTACGCAAGGTTGATACATGAGACCCCTGGTCCTCTCTCGTCGCTCCAGTTTTATATCCTTCCATCTTCCATAGCTCATCTCCAATCACTACACCTGGCCTCAATCCTCGTTCCCACGCCTCTCGGCCCCGCCCCACTCGCCACAATTGGTTTTCAGGGTGTCCTTTGGTAATTTTGCTTGCAAACAAACCCAGTGACAAGATGGTAATATGCACCATGTTCTCTCCTACGTCGGTTAATGGGATGAACCCAAAGTCTGCGTCTTTTTCATAGTCTCCTTAATAACAAATAAAGCGCGATGGCCTTTCTTCTATCAACAACACGTACTGCACGGAAAACAAAGACAGCAAAACAAAGATGCAACAAAAGTTACAATGAAATTATTAATTTAAAAAGCTTCTTGCCAAGTCTTTTTATTTAAATGTATTTTAAATGGAAATAAAGCAATGTGAACTAGAGTACTCTGTCCAAAATCCACTGTTCAGTTGCGCGCTGCCTCCGCTGTTGGTGTGAATGCTAAATAGGGATGCGCTTCTTCCGCTCTGCCTACCTGCTGCTAACGCGCTGCTTTCGCTCTGCTGCAGCTTGCGGTGTGAACCCAGCCTAAGTTGTCACGTTATTGTTTGTGCCTGTTCTGAATCGTTTTTTCTTTTCTTTTTTCATTTAGCCTAATGTTGTGGGATATGCATAGTAGCACTTCATATACATTGATATTCTAAGTTGATAACCTGCTGTAAAAAAAAAAAAAAAAATCCACATAGTCCTGTTTATGACTCACTGTTAAACATTTGTGATTGAATCTCCATTAGGGGCCATTCACATGTCCCAAAAACCTTCAAACTGGCTGTTATTAAGCCTCTCATCAAAAAACAACAACTTGACCCCAAAGAACTAGCTAATTATAGACATATCGCGAATCTCCCTTTTCTGTCCAAGATACTAGAAAAGGTAGTATTCTCACAATTATATTCCTTCTTAGAGAAAAATGCTATCTTTGAGGATTTCCAGTCAGGATTTAGACCATATCATAGTACTGAGACTGCTCTCCTTAGAGTTACAAATGACCTGCTCTTATCAACTGATCATGGTTGTATCTCTCTTTTAGTGCTTTTGGATCTTAGTGCTGCGTTTGACACTATTGACCACAACAGTCTTTTGCATAGACTTGAACACTTTGTTGGCATTAAAGAGTAAGTTCATCGAAAAATCTAAATTATGTCATTAACCTGTTAGCCAGAACCCCCCATTATGGGACTCACAGCTGAAAGTGCTCTACCTAACTTAAAATTATAACAGTTTTCTACTTCAGTGTGTTACAAACATAATTTTGGTGTCTTTGGAAAGAAGACCCTTTACTTTTTAATCAATCATATTTGATAATGCTGAAAAATATTAAAAGTTATAGACACTGAAGTGCCTTGAATTGTTTTTTACCACACTTAAATATTTTATTTGATATAAAAATACATGAAATGAGTCCTGGAGCAATCTAGAAAAGTAATATGTTGAAAGCCACATGTCTCATGAGTTTCTATTTCAAATCTAAATGAGATATCATGAAAAATGAGACTGCTGCAATTATTTTTCTGAGACTATGTGCCCCCACCCCCCAAATATTAAAAATATATATATTTCCCAATAGTATTGAAGGCTTCTACAAACTATTTAGTCAGTGGACATACCACTGCATAGTTTTTTTCTTCAATTATAAAACACTAGACAGAAACTTAGACATCATATATTTATTTGAGCACTAGAAAAATACAATAATTTGAGTAAGAAAAAAAAGAATAATAAGAAAAAAAAAAAAAAAGATTTAACTTTGTCAACTTCAACTTTCTGCCAATTACAGAAAATCCTGAGATTGCTAGAAATGCAGCATTTACAATGAATTATGATGCAAATAAGTGCTGATGAGCTGATGGCCACTTACACAGATGAGAATAACACAAATGCGGCATAAAGTAAATAATCCACTCTCTCTATTCATATAGATGCATTCACTTTGATAGCCGTGATCATGCAGTAATAGCGAGCTGATTTGGGCTGATTTGCACTCAAACAGATGGTAATCATGCAGATACATTCACATTCAACATAAAACACAATCTCATCAGCTGACAGGTGCATCAGAGCATGTCACGAGCCATCATGAGGGAGCGCCAAAATTAAATTATACTATCTTTCGCCCATCTTTCATTCATTCTTTTTTTCCGGTGGATTGTCTCATTCTGTTTGTGACACTGTACGCTGCAAAACCATGCCGTTTTTTTTAATACCAAGACACAGTTTCTGACAGTGAGTTATTCCATAAAGGACGCAAACAGTTCTGTTGCTGAAGAACTGAAACGTAAACAAAAGAATTATGATCCATATTACAACATTATTGCTTTGTTGGACTAAACGTGCACCATGAGATGTCGTTCAGTGGACCCTTACCTTCCTAACTAAACCGGGATTTACAGTTGTGGATGTGTTTATGACTCGTTATTACAATGGATCTGGTATGTACTGCGTTTCTAATGTTCATGCTTTTATGTGTACCGTTTACACAAATGTAGCAAATACAGTCTTTATAAGATTTCCATTGAAAAACAGCGATCTGTGGTCGATGTTTGAGGTTTAGATCTTTATGATACACATAGATTGTCAAGATTAAATTTGTCCCATTTCATTTGATCTATTCATAAACACTGACACGTGCAAGCTGAGGGGCGTTCAGGACGCGGGCATGGGGGTGCAGGCTAAGAGGTTAATAACTCCAAACCCGTGAGACCTTCGTTTATCTTCGGAACACAGTTCAAGATATTTTAGATTTAGTCCAAGAGCTCTCAGTCCCTCAATTGAAACTGTGCACGGTATACTGTCCATGTCCAGAAAGGTAAGAAAAACATCAAAGTAGTCCATGTGACATCAGAATTTTTTGAAGTGTAACAGAAATGACTCGAACCAAACAAATTGAAGAGTCGATCAGGGCTGTGTTGAAACACGAGCCGAATTCCTCAGGAAGTCATAAAACATTCTGTGCCACAAGTCCCAAGCAAGATGAGCAACCAACTTGTTAACACAACAGCTTTCAACATTAACACCACTAGAACAATTATTTACAATTTCAATTCGAAGAAGAGAAATTTGGTGCCAAATGTGTTGTTCGTAATGGAAATGCAATGCTGGACATCACATGTAAACCCATGAGATCGAGTTAAACACTTCCATTGACTCCCCCCCCACCTAGCAGAACCAGACTGAAATTCCTAAGGGAGGGAAGGGGCTTTGAACCTCTTCACAGAACATCCCTATGTCAGAGAATGACAAAGAAACTGCTCTTTGTACATATATATGGACCAGAATGAACTAAAAAAGACTTATAAATGAATCAGTCCATCGCTTCACTCCATATTCATTTATGTGTAACCCACACATTTGACTATCATGTTATAATCACTTATTGTGTATGTTTTTTTTTATAACTATGGCATAGCTTAGCGATTCATGATTATGTTTGGTATGTGTGATCGAATTTGCTTGCTTCAATTAGCACAGACAATAATTTATTTGTCCCATGTATCATATTAGTGTTATAGGAATCATGTCCAAAATTAGACCCTGCAAGAACAGGAAAATTCGGATCACATGCTTGGTAAGATAAACATATGATTTATGATACCCCCAAGCCAAGACAATATCTGATTGGTCAAGACAACATTTGAGGTGTGGCCAACAGGCCAGTTTAAATACTTAGGACACCATTAAATCTTTGCTTTTAGTCTCTGGCTGTGTTTCTGCTATTAGCCATGTTTTTTGTCATCACTATTCTTTGAGCGCGGTTGCAGCGTGCTTCAGACTGCATGCCTGCTGCTACTTAGCCACGATGAGAAGGAACACAACCTTGTCTCATCAAACTTTATTTCTTTTCTTTTCCGTTTGAGAGTTTCGTGTTCTGAGTTAAGTTTTGTAACGTCGAGCCTCCAACGCCTGACCGTTCAACTTTAACCAGCCACACAACTGCACCTTCAGCCAACGCCCCACCACCAAATTGAACTGAATCGTTTTAAACTGTTCGCGTCTCCAATATGCATTAATCCACAAATGACTTAAGCTGTTAACTTTTAATAATGTGGCTGAAACTCCCTCCTAGTTAAAATAAACCAATATCCCGGAGTAATTTATTTACTCAAACACTGACTGAACTGCTGTGAAGAGAGAACTGAAGATGAACACCGAGCCAAGCAAGATAACGAACAAAAGATTGACTCATCGGTTTTCGGATCACCAGTAGTTCTTTTGGACAGTTCGATTCAATCAGGCTACATGACAATGTTGCATGATGTTTAATCAATGAACAAAGAGAAAGAGTAAGGAGCGTGTCTAAGCTTCGCAACAGCATCCCATTAGAAAATTGTGGGATGGACCAACTCAGCTCTTGTCTGAAATTCAGGGTGCTTGATTTTTCAGCATGGCTTGAACTTACCTACTCCAACACACTGCTAGCATTCTTGTCATCCAGAACTCAAAATGATCTGTTGAAATTTTGTGACTGCCAAAATCTTCAAAGTCTTGCAAATAACGATACTCTTAGACAGGGAACTACACTGCGACCTGTTGAAGTTACATTGCAACCTTAATTTTTATGAGGTCGCAAATGTATCACTGATAATTTTTGTACCTATCTTGTGTTTTAGGCAATATGCTATGATTTACTATGACCATTTATTAAAACAGAAATGTGTATTTTAAAAATACGTTTTATAACGTTCTCTGAGCATTCAACACATCAAGTTGGCTTCAGCCCCGCGATGTGGGAAAACTGAACTGAGTAAGCTGGTTAATCGCGTGCTCTTAAACAAGTTTAAACAAACAGAAAAGGATGGGAAAGAGCTTAATTCAGCACTACAGTGTTCAGGGTGCATTCAGAGACGCGTCTCAAAGTCTTCTTTATTTTGTATCGACAAATAGGCCTACATACTAAATATGTCAAAATACCTGTTTTGGAAAGTGTGTTCGAAAAGTCTGTGGTTATGTCTTAAGTGAAAGTAAAGAGTTGGAAAGAAATCTGATGTGTATCATTATAATGGATGCATTGTCTCTTAAAGTGAGCGCGCCTAATTTACTAGCTCTGCTGTCGGTGTCTTTAATGTTAATTTTTAAAGGTCCCCTTCTTCGTGATTCCATGTTTTAATCTTTAGTTAGTGTGTAATGTTGTTGTTAGAGTATAAATAATATCTGTAAAATTCTAAAGCTCAAAGTTCAATGCCAAGCGAGATATTTGATTTAACAGAATTCGCCTACAAAAAACGACCCGTTTGGACTACAGCCCTCTAGTTCCTGTAGTAATGACGTCACTAAAACAGTTTTTTTGACTAACCACCGCCCACATGAATTCACAAACAGGGGGCGTGGCCTTGTTGCGCTCTGACGGAGAAGAAGGAAGAGCTGTTTGTTTTTGTCGCCATGTCGTTGAAACGCTGTTTTTTTCATCTCTGAGTACAAACACCTTTGTTTGGGCTTCCCATGAACGCTGTACTTTGACATTAATGGTTACAATTTATGTTAAACTCGGTTCCCGAAAATTATAATGCACATGTAAAACTATGTGCAGCTAATTTTTTGCTGAGGACAGCTTGCTGAGGACAACTTTCTCAATCTCAATCAGTTTAATGCTGGATTTGCACAAAGATTATTCTTGAAAGATGGAGCAGTTCCCTCTTTGTCTGGAGAAGGCGTTGTTTATGGACCACAACTGGTAAGTGTATTTTTTTATTTAAGTTGGTGCGTTTAACAGTTTCTGTAACTTATTACACAAAGGGCAACGCTGCTTAGCTTTGTTAACTAGATGTTAGGGCTGTGCAAAAAAAAAAATGCGGTTTTCATGCGCTTCTCGTCAGTAAAAACGCTCCTGTGATTATAAATACATCTCCAGCATGTGCATTCTAGCCCAATCACGTTACCAGGAGGTCAGCCTGCTCTAAGCTGCTGTCGAATCACAGCACAGGTACCGCTGGCCCAATCAGAACTTGTTACGTATTTCTGAAGGAGAGGCTTCATAGACCAAGGAAGTCATCAGCCCGTTTTTTGTGACAGTGCAGGCAGTATACAGATAGGTGAACTGTGTGAAAAATACTGTGTTTTTTTAAACGCAAAACATGAACACATGTTATATTGCACATTGTAAACACAATCAAAGCTTCAAAAAAAACGCGTAAAACGGGACCTTTAATGAAATCACTCACTGCTCGACTGAATAACTTTGTAGTTTTAACAAGAATTTATCCACAGTCAAACAAAAAATCAGATATAATTGATTATATTGTTTTACTGGTGGGTGCAGGACACTAGTTTATGTAAGTGAGTATAGCAAAATACAGCGAAGTGTGAAATATTATACCCAAAAATTCTTCATACTGTTGTAACAACATTGGGTTGTACATAATAATTAACTCAAATGATATATAGGGAATTTGAATAATCAGGAATATGATTAATATATATCTCATATGACAGTTACACTAAATTTTATTGAAGGTGAAAAATAGCTGAATTGTCTATACTAATAACTCATTACAGGGCACTGTAATTTACTCAGCAATATGTCAATATTCCATTCTTCATATCAATTATTCCGATATCTCTTACTGTAAATTACTGCAAATCAAACAGTGGTTTGTCCAGCAAACGGCCGTAAGATTAACCTATCAATTTTCAATAAAGTTATCACTTCTTATAATTCAAGGAAAAATATTCTCTGGCCATGAAAACATTATCCTATCATTATGATAAATTTAGTTTCTAAATTTAAAGCTTGTAGCTAGATCAGACATCTCAGTGACTCGTAATGTGAGCGGGGTGGAGGCAAATCAGGCAATCATGAATATATGGGTTTTTAATAATTGACTAATAATACATCAAACTACAAATCACACAAAGTAAATATGCGTACGACAATACAGACAGTAAACTTTGTACAAGGCATAACGGAATCCAAATAAGGGAGAGAGAGAGTGAGAGAGAGAGAGAGAGAGAGAGAGATAGAGAGAAAGAGAGATCACAGAATGAGCTCAGGTATGAAAACCACAGACCCTTAGCAGCCAACACGAATCAAATCACAGACCAACTTTAAAGCAGCATTTAAATCTCCATAGAGAAAGATACTTGCATGGGTTAGGGTTAGGTATTTGAAAGGTTCAACAAACAATGTTCCAGAATTCGTCTTCCTTGTGTGGAGAGGCGAATAGTTGAATAAACTTAGCAAAGAAAAGAAAACAAAACAACGAAAACAAAAGCTTCCGAAGGAGCCATGAGAATGGCTGTCCTTTCAGCTCCTGTGCTGAGGGGGACGGCGATATGAGCGCGGCACAAGGCTGCGCCGAGGGACCGGCGGGAGCGACGAGGGTCGCAGCCGGTTAGCAGCATGTAAGAGAAGGAAGAGAGGGGGCGGACCTTGTTCGGTCAGCTCTTATGGCTTGAGATGGTTCACGCCTCTGTTCGCGTGAACAACCAATGAACGTCCGCGATCTGAAGCGGGGAAAAGTTCCTTTGTCTCTGTGGAAACACCCAACCTACTAACTTTGGGCTTATCAGATTTCACCAGGGATATTCTAGCAAGTTCGTAATTCCAGATTAATACATTTTTCATTACTTTGCTTTGTATAAATGGGTCTGTCAAAGCATTTTGATTAAACAGAAACCAAAAATAACATATATATATATATAATCCAATTTATATGAGGACCCATCTAATGAACCAAAAAGCAATACTTAATATGTTTAGAATACATTTGAGTAGATTTTACTATTCTCTTTCTAAGAGTCAGCTTTGATTCCTGTTCTGTTTCCCAGTAGGATCATAAAGTTTAACGACCTGGTCAGGAGTAGAGTTACAAAAACATGACTCTATTTGAGAAAGTTAAAATGAGGAGAAACATTTCCAATTTATAAGCTAGTAAAATTATAATCCTCGCATAACAAGGATTAACCATTTTATGCAATACACAAACATTCAAAATACATATTAATAAAATGACGAAGATACAGAACCTTAAGAAAGCTTTGTTTGTGTGTGTGTGCTTGTGTGTGTGGGGGGTTTCATGTCCCCTTTGAGGCTCGCCCACGTGACTCTGGAATTTCTTAATAGGTGTAATAACTGTAACTCAAGGCAGGATGCGGCCGACTTTAGGGCGCCCAAAATGGTGAATTATGTAAACAACGAAGGTCCTTGTTTACTCACGTTCTGGTCTTTGAGTGCAGAATGTGTTAGAGTCAGGATTCATTAATATGGAACAGATGGCTGAAATACCATCAGCTCATTAGTGTTACACTGTAGACCAGAGAAATTGATAAAAAACAACAACAACAACAATAATCAGTAAGTCGCTCTGATAATAATCAAACTGTATTGCATTCAGATGAGCTATTTATTTTACTTGCCATCTTTTAATCCACATGCCTTCTTGTTTTATTTCTTACAGTACACACAATGCATTGCTCTGTCTTGGTACCTTAACCCAGGGTCCCAGCTGGTATTAGAGGGGCCCCGGTGCAGGTTGTACAGTGGGCCCTGTTTGAAATTGTTTAATATTTACTGTATGTTTGTTCTATTTATTTATTTATTTATGCTATTCACACAATGTTTACTTTTTTAATTTTGTAGGTGTCCAGAAACTAATTTAAAATAGCACTGAATAGTCTTCACTGTAAAATAAAATACACAGTCAAACAAAATGTATTCAGACACCTTCAACATTTCTCTCATTATAACAGTTTATTTGTTATAGTTTAGAAATTGGTAATAAAATATGACAAGAACTGTGTCAGAAGAAATTCATCTTGATAATGTCGGATAGCTTTGATAGAAAGATATGTAATGGAATCAACCAAAACTTCAGACAACTGTCAGTATGACAATATTTACACAACTATCTAGGGCTGGGTATTGTTCAAAATCTTTCGATCCGGTGCCAATTTCGATACCTCAGTTTCGATACCGGTTCCTAACGATACTTTTTTCGATACCATTTGTTTTAAAATCCATTTCAACATCAACACAAATACATTAAACACAAAACTTTTATTTTTCACCTTAATTAAAACAAATTCTGGTAACACTTCACAGTCAGGATAACATTATTAATACAACCGGTTGTGCTTTTTGGATAGGGGTGCGCCATTAAGGGGTGGACTGGGACCATAAAGTCGCCCTGGACTTTCTGGCCCACAGCAGCCCACCACATCATAACGCAAACGCCCCTGTTTTGATGTCATTTATTAATTTAATATTTAAGTAAACAGTTTGGGGATTTTAACCAATAGGGCAACTGATCCTCCGTAAAAAAAAAAAAAAAGAAGAGCAGCTGTTCATTTAGCGACTCCTAGTGAGCGATACATGCTCATCAAGACACAAACATTCTCCTAGTACTCACATTTTGCATTCAGTTAGCAGATCCTTACAAAGCATGCATGAAATAGAAGTTTATAAACTCAAACGATAGCTTTATGTGTTTTACAGATGAACTTGAAGTCTTTATTCATTTGAGATGTTCAATAATAGATAATCTTTGGCTCAGTAATACAAGTTCATGATCCGATTAGTGAACCAATTATTCTTTTGAGTCAATCTTTTAAAATAATAGATTATTTTGTTTAAGGAAACCAGTGTCTCACAAACTGGATAGATCTGAGGTGCAGGGCTCGCAAAATCGCTAGCCCCACGTCCCGGGGCTATTGTGTTTTCCAGTTCAATGGGCTATCGTGAATAGTGATGTAAAATTCCTAACTTGATTCGCGTTGTTCACTCACCTGAAGGGGTGAAACGGATCGTAGCTGATCGTTTGCTCTCGTTTTTAAATATCGCTGATTCAAGCGCTTTAAACAATTCGTGCACGTTCGGAGCTTGCGCCCACTCATTCAAAGCACGCGCTGCGAGCAGCATTTCAGACAATGCTCTTACAGAGAATGAATTCATCTTTCGCGTATCGTAACTTCTGAATGAACACATACACACAAAATTATATCAAAATAATTGTCTCTGCATGTATTCTCGTAAACACAGTCGGTTATGTTTTAAGTGAACGTATACAGTGGCCTGCTGCTTAGAGAAATTAGCTGTACCGGATAAATCTGTCTCTCTCTCTCTGTTTATTAGACGATGTGATAGGGGGCATGTTCCAAGATACGCAATGGAGTAGACCAAACTAAACAGGGAGGGAGGGCAAGCCGGCTTTGTTTGCAATACTCTTATCGCATATGTTACACTTTGCTGACTCAGTATCCACTTTTATAAAGTGTAGCCACACTTTAGACCTCTTTGGCATTGTAAAACTGAAACGTTTTGAGAAAAAACAACTACACCTGGGTTGTGTGACTACGAGTATCTTCAGAAATCCTCCCCGTCAAGTCACTTGGTGGTGGACAGCCAATCACGGCGAATTTAGGTCCTTACATGCACGTATGCTACAAGCTCACACAGACACAGCCGCTTTTCAAAAAAAAAAATAAATAAAAAAATACGGCCGCTTGGCTTTTGGAACCGAAATTTGGCACCGAAAGATAAATAATTTTTCGATACTCATAGTATCGAAGTTTTTCGTTCAATACCATAAAGGCATCGAAGTTCGGTACCCAGCCCTACAACTATCCATACTTTGTTGAACAATTACCAAGCAAGCAATGCTTAATTTTGTTCAGTCTGTTGTGTGAAAAGGTTGCATTAGCAATTAACAAAAGAAACACTTAAGCAAAACATGGTCAGGTCCCTAATGTAAAAAAAAATAAAAAAAATAAAAAATCAACTTCACTGGTAGTCTACAGTATGAAGAATTTTTTTATTTCACAGTTCGCTGTATTTTGCTATACTCACTTACATAAATAAACTAGTGTCCTGCACCCACCAGTAAAACATAATCAATTATATCTGACATAATCAGTTATATCTGGTTTGACTGTGGATAAATTCTTAATAAAACTACAAAGTAATTCAATGAAGAGCAGTGAGTGATTTACTTTTTATTTTCTTGGATTAACATTAAAGACACCGACAGCAGAGCTAGTACATTAGGCGCGGTCACTTTAAGAGACAATGCATCCATTATAATGATACACATCCGATTTCCCAAATAGCCTATTTGTCGGTACAAAAATTATCAGTGATACATTTGCGACCTCATAAAAATTAGGGTCGCAATGTAATTTCAAAAGGTCGCAGTGCAGTACCCTGGTTAAAAGACCCAGAAAAAAACTTGCCACATTGCAGCGTCCTATACTTTCAGGAAGATTGGCTGTTCTAAATTTTGAATTATATTATTGATCATTACAATTTAAGGCTCTTCATAGTTGGGTCAAAATCTAAATTTTAATGGAGAGTAATCAATGCTGACAAGGTTATACCAGACACACAATAGGTGGACAGCCTATCTGGGCATTACCACCACGCGTAATTGTAATTCAGTTACGTGTTAAAAGCAATAATTAGTATTAAGTCCGTTATTATTTTTGATTTTTCAAACTACCAACACTTTGCATTTTTGAATTATGCCTTATGTGTGACCAAAAATTTATTATTATTTGTTTCAGCTGTCTGATCGCGCTGGTGCCTCGCGCACATATTCACTGGAAACAGCAGTCGTTCACCAGACATTCAGCGTTAGCAATTTGACATATCGTTAATTATGATTTTTTTTCCATAAATACTGAAACACGCGTGAACTACAAAGCCTATTTACCTCATGAATAATAGTTGAGTTTCAAATGAGCAACATCACGAATATGGAAACGTTTGGATTTCTCCCGAATGAGAAAGCCCAACCTTACCTTATGCTTAGCTTTAAATTATTATTATTTTATTTTTTTTATTAATATGTCTATATTATTATATACTGAAATTATATTTATCCATTAGAATTATATATTTTTAATTCTTGTTTTGTTCTGATAAATTTGATAAATTTAAAGGATCTGTTTTCAAGTGAAGGGAACTATCCTGTAAATATCCTGTTGGTACATTATAACATTATTTGGCCAGCTGTTATTATTTCTAAATGTAATATAATGCAACTTATACCTGACTTATATTTTTTCCTCTCACAAACTCTGATTTATTTTTTAGCGTGTTTAAAAAAAAAAAAACATGCAGCAAACGAAAATAGGTGATTAATCCGTTAAAATGAAACCTATACACCACTCATATATTTTTTTCCTCTGACAAACGTAATTGATTTTTTCGCGTGTTTAAAAAATAAATAAATAAAGAAAACATCCAGCAAATTAAAAAAAGGTGATTAATCCGTTAAAATTTGTTACTCTGGGTTAACAGTAATTATAATTATTTTATACTTCAGAACAGAGCGTGGGCCTAATATAGGCTATCCAGAGTTTTTTTTTTTTCATTGCATCTGAAAATGACTTCGTTCATCACATTCACTTCACTCGCTCTGGCGCAGATAAGCCTCCTGCGATGCTCAGCTGTGGACGATTTAAAAATGTTTGTTATAAAGGTTGCTGTCCCATTTTACACAGCAATTGTTTATTTAAAAAAAATCTAATTATATTGTTAGTTTTAATTATATTGTTAACACATGTTCATTTAGGCTATTTAACATGCACTGTGACATTTTAACATTTTTTACTTATAAACTTCTTGAGAATTTAAAGTTAGTTTAATAGTACTTAAATTCAATTTTTATAGTGTTATCGTGTTTATTCTTTAAGAAAATAAGGGAAAAAATAAGGGACGATCGGAATATTTGTTTTGCTTTACCAATTTATGTAGGCTACAATTATTAAAAAAAAGAAAATTAAAAATAATAAAATAATTTCATCAAAAAATACCATTGGTCTGAGTAATTTTGACCATTGTAGAATTGTGACTTTAAAGTTTAGTGATTTAGGAGGTGAAAATACTGTGAAATTACTAATGGCATGGATTTTAGAGCATTTAACAACTGAATGTTTATGAAACATTAGCCAATAAAGCATTTTTTTTATACAACGGAACTTAAAGTTGTGAACTAAAACATTATTTCAACCATACAGCAAGTGAATAAATAAAATGCATACTTTTCATAACATTTCATTATTCATAAAATACATAACGTTTCTGGTGTTTGGATTTGTACTTCAATATAATGAGCTCCAAGTTTAAGAATAGCCCTAGACTAGTTTCTCTCTCTCTCTCTTTTTTGCCTTCCGCAAAAACACACCGTTCTGCACAGCCAAAAAACTGACCGAATTCAGTTCAGCTGGAGGGGGTTGGGTTTTTGGGGGTAGTTATGTATGACTTGTGGGGGTCGAGATAAAGATGTGAATTGCTCTTTCATATGGACAGTGTCTCACGAGTGTCTCTTTTTCTAGTTCTAGTCGTTTTTTTGTTATATTCAACTAATCAAGAGGATTATATTACATTTACATAATCAAATCTTAATATATTCCGTGCTGAAGCACATGCATTAAGTTTGAAACAAAGCACAAGCAGAAGTAGCCTAATAATTGTGAAAAATTTGACATTTTAATTATTTATTAATAATAAAAAAATAATAATTGTCGGCCGCAGGATGAAATTCACAGTGCTGGCTCTCTCCGACGAGAGAAATGCAACATTCACAGATTACACAATTCGTTTTCATTTAAAAATTCTGTAGATATATTTTTAATGTATGAGAGACACCACTATATTATGTTAATTCAAAAAATAAATAAATAAATAAATTCATTATCAGGAAAAAATGTAAGTGATGAGATGGCGCCTCCCTGTCATTATTGCACATTAATAATTTTGGCACAAACACTTGAATATGAGCGTCGTGGTTTTCACTCGCTCCAAGAGGCTCCATCACGAGTACAATTCATGCCAACAGCCCATAATATAACAGCATATTCAGCAAGAATTCATGTTAAACATATTTAGCTTGATCAGAAGGTTACAATGACTGCAAGAGTCGAGCGGGATGTTAAGAGTTTTTCTGTTTCTTTTACTGATCATTTTCGGGTTAAAGCATGATTTAAACAGATTCACACTCAATCGCTTTTGCAATAATGAGTTCAAACAAATGTAATCTTACAGTGCTACATTATCAGCATGCTATCTGATTTTGAAATCTTGAAGAAGTTAATCGATCTGTTTAGATAAAATAACTGACAAAGATGTTATTTTCATCACAAACAAAATTTTCACAGCAGAAAGCAGCAATTAAAGATGTAATGCTTGCAATGTTATTAGTTTGGCATGTGATATAGGGAAAAAAGTTTACACATAGCTTAAGCCACTTTGAAACTCTCCTTTTTTAAATTATTATTATTATTTTATATGCTATGTTATGAACATAACATTTCAAACATACTGAAATACTTTATTCACAGAGTGAAGGCGGAGCGTGCTTCTGGTATCAGTGCGCGCGGAGGGGAAGTTGTTGCTGCTCATAGACTCTGTTGCGAGTGAGAGAGATGTTTCACCTGACGAAATGCAGACGACCGCGGCTGCACAAGCACAGCACATCCGCCAAAAATCAACTTGGAGCAATGCTCGTTCATCAACTCGCCAAGCTTTACTTTTGTACGTCGCATGGCAGTAAATAATTCGATAATATGACCATGCAGTCAATACAGATATTTAATAAAAACATTAAAACAAGCAGGGCTGTAAAATAAAACAATAAAAATGTACGGCAGGTCTACACCGGACACGAGTGGAACGATCCAACAAAAGACAACAGAACACAGTGATGGATACACTGGACACGATCCCTATCAGTGAACTGATGCTCGTTCTGTTTATGATGAAATGTTCTGACACTGTGTTCAGATGATTTGACACTATAGTGTGATGTCATCAAGTTTAGACACACTTTTCGCTGTGGGTTCGCACAGATGACAACTCTGGCGTCCGGTGTAGACACAGACAGTGACTGCTCTATTTACAAATAAGTTCTGTAAGAAAAAAAAAAAAAAAATCTAAACCAGTGGCATAACGAGATGGAGATATAAACTAGATAAACTATTAACAGGTCCTCCATCCATGACACTGACTCACTGCTGAGCTGCCAGTTTTAATCTGAACAGCTCTTAAAGCTGAGTGGATGGTTAAATGCATGATGGGCTAGTATTAAAAAAAAAAATAGCATCTTTTTCAGCATTAAGGTAATAACAGTAATTAATATAATATGAATAATACTGCACACCTTTTAAATGTGTCCAATCTAAAATATGGTTTAATACCATGTAGCTTAGAAAATATAAGCACAGACTCTTTCTCGTTCTAAGAAATGCACATAACTTCATAAATACCAAACTTTCATCTGTGTATATTAAATATTAAATATATTAAATATTTAAACTATAGTGTTTTTCTTTCATTTTCCGTGACTGAAGCAATCAAATGTAACACATCAGTGAGGCAAAACTGACGTCTATTTGCGAAAATATGCTGCAAATGCACTTTATACCGCCGCCGCCGTGGTACCCGTGGCGGTAAAAGAGGCGTTTTCGATGTCTACTTAGTGTACTTACTGTAGAGTCCATGATATTTTATTTCTGACATAAAATAAACATGATAAATATACATTTTGTTTACCAGCATCATATTTTTTCTTTTTTTTTCAGTTATGTTCTGCTCTCAAAGCCTATTGAGTTCCCTGGGGATCCCCCATTTATTCCCATCCTATGTGGGATTGGATTGAACCACCTTGCACTCTGGTCGGCCATCTGTTTCTCTAATACATAGTAAACTTAATGATCACTGGGCAAAGCTTCTTTGTAATGAACATATATGGAATTGTGAATTAACAGATTTTTTAGGGAGAGGGTATTGTCTAATCTAATCTTCTAAAAACTTGGCTCATTGTTTTATCAATGTCATCCATAGAGCATACATAACTCCTTACAAGATGTTTAAAATTAAACTGCACTCGACCTATAGCTGCCATATCTGTAACACTGTATCACCAGGTACTTTTCTCCACGCGTTTTGGGAATGTCCAGTTGTTGTTAACCTATGAACTCATGTGAAATTTGTTTTGTCCTTTTTACTTCAAATTGATTACACGTCTAATCCATGTTTGTCTTCTCAGTGACTATTCTAACTCATGTATAAGTTAGAGGTGCTGTAGGGAACTTTTGTAAAAAAATATTTTTTACATATTTATTAAACCTGTCATTATGTCCTGACAGTAGAATATGAGACAGATAATCTGTGAAAAAAATCAAGCTCCTCTGGCTCCTCCCAGTGGTCCTATTGTCATTTGCAGAAACTCCATCGCTTCCGGTAAAAAATAACCAATCAGAGCTGCGGTCCGTAACTTTGTTCGTGTTCAAAATGTAGAAAAATGTATATAATAAGCGAGTACACCATGAATCCATTTTGCAAACCGTGTTTTTGGCTTGTCCATAATCACTAGGGTGCACCTATAATAAGTGTTTATATTCGGACTATTTTAGATTGCTTCGGAGATACCGCGGCGGAGTAACCCAGTACCTTTGTAATTCTTCATAGTCATAAACAGAGAGAAGTAGTTCCGGCTATGATGTTCTTCTGCTAGACGCAAGCAGTTCTGTTTATTAACCGCTAGAGCATCAAAAGTTCCCTACAGCAGCTTTAATTAAAGAAGAGGTTTTACAGCTGCAAAGACAAGAAGAAACTGGTTTACACCAAACATATGTGCAAAACATTTTGGATTCATAGCCTCCTTGGGACAGTGGCCTGTGAATGTACAATGGCACAAATTAACAGGGCTAAACCTGATACCACTTCAGATATTTTGAACTATAAAAAGGAATGACTATATTTTCATCTCTTTTTTTAGATGGTAAATTAATGATAATGTGTGTTGCTTCCCCTTCTCTGTTTGTTTGTTTGTTTGAATGGATGTTATTCTGTTAAAAAAAAAAAAAAAGTTCACAAAAAAAAGTTATTCTAGAAAAATCATGAGTACACAATTTTATACAATCTAAAGTATTGAAAAAAACATTATGTAGTGAGAAACAAATAAAAGTGAAAAAGTGTAGGACTAAATCTGGTAAGATTTTACACAATGCTCTTTGTATTGTTGCAAAATTTGTTCATGAAAACCAAGTAAATATATTTCTATACAACTACAAACTATAAAATATTTTTGAACGTATAGCACAGTAATAAGGCAGCTAAATATGATAGATAGGACAGAACAAGAAAAGCACAAAGGGAAGAGATACTGATGTGTAGTGTATTATATCTGTGAAATAGTTTATTGAGACATTTCTATTAACAGTTTAATGTTACTGAGCGAGTGAAAAACAATTAATAATGCTCTCTACTCTAGTACTGTGATATAACAGAAACCCGGAAATGATCATGCTTTGGCAATAGCACTAAACTCCAGCAACAAAGTCCTTTTATGCAAAATCATTGATCTTTATCTTCAGATCAAGTATAATAACAGAATCACTGAATCATCTTGGACATACTTTTTATTGTCTTGACTGTTGTAACCAAATGCAACACGCAGTTTAAATGCTAAATGGATGAACAGACAGCTGTAGCGGAGAGAAGAATTAAGGTAACTGGAATTTAATGAAAAATATTCTTCTGTACCTCACATTAAACTATGGAATGGCTTCAGAAGACTTGGAATATAGAGCACAGAAATGTTATGGTATTTTGTGTTTTTGTTCCATTCGTGGGGCTTTACAATAACAAAATATTATACGCCCAATATCGGATTTGGATCATTCTTATCTGACTGATACCCAATCCAGCAGAAAATGGCAGTATCGGGGCATATACCGATACTCATTGGTACATTTTTTTTTAAATTTAACCTTTATTTAACCAGATGATCTCATTGAGATTTAAAACCTCTTTTTCAAGAGAGACCTGGCCAAAATGGCAGCATTTTAACAGCACATAATTACAAATATGATCACCAAACATATACACAACAACAAGAGACATTTAAACAATATCCTCAGATACATAAAAAACATCAACATCAGACTACTTAAAAGTACAATTTATACTAACCATAGGTTTAAAACAATTTGATTATTTTAAAAACAGTGACAACAATTGATGGCATCTATTTCCAAGACTTTCATGCATTGCTTAAATTCACCAATAGAAATCAGAGTTCGCAATTGCAATTCAGACTGTAATGTGTTCCAAGTGGACGGGGCTGCATAACTAAAAGCCTTCTTACCAAGCTCTGTACGAACTGTAGGTACAGATAACAAGTACATATCACCAGAGTGTAAATTATAAGAACTAACATTACGTGACATATAGGAGCAAAGATAAGATGGAAGCATATCCAGCATAGACTTATAAATAAAAATAAGCCAATGTATATGCCTCCTCACTGACTATGAGGGCCAGTTTGTCATTTTGTACAAAGTACAAAGATGTACTGATGCCTTACATCCAGTCACAAATCTTAATGCATTATGGTAGACAGTATCCAACAAAGACAAACATTTATCAGGCGCATTTCTTTAGAGCAAATCACCATAATCAAGTGCAGGGAGGAAGCTAGTCTTATTCTAGTTTTCCAAGAAAAACAGGCTGTGTTTCTAAAATAAAATCCTATTTTTAATTTGAGCTTTTGAATCAGTTTATCAATGTGCAACTTAAAAGAAAGCTGATCATCAATTAATATACCCAGATATTCATCAAATTTTACTTGTACGATCTGCTCACCATGTATAGTAAAAATACTTTGTAAACTGTCCAAAGACTTCTTAGATTTTGAGTAAAGCATAATCTTAGTTTTCTCAACATTCAAAACTAGTTTAAGCTAATGCAGTAGTTAGTAAACCAATCAACAGTATGGTCAGAAAAAACAATATTTCGTAGCTTTTCCAGCAAAATGCAATGGTCCACTGTATCAAATGCTTTGGCTAAATCTATAAAAAAAGAGCTACACAAGTGTTCTTGCTGTCCATTGTCTCACTAATGTCATTAATTACCTTCATTGCAGCAGCAGTAGTACTATGCTGCCTTCGAAATCCAGACTGTACATCAGACAAAATAATGATTGGAAACCAAATAGTATTTTAACTGATCAACAACCAATGTTTCTAACACTAGCTAAAATCGGTAATTTGGAAATTGGTCTATAATTATCCAAACACGCGTAATCTCCTCCCTTTAAAAGAGGGAGTACATATGCCGATTTCCAAATTCTTGGAATCTCATTGTTAACTAGGGTTTGATTAAAAATAATTGCAATTGGTTCAGCAATAAAATCAGCAGCTATTTGCAAAAAATAATGCTCTAAAGTATCAGGACCAGGAGATTTACTAGGGTCCAAAGCAATAAGAGCTGTTTTCACATCAGCGACGGAGAAAGGTTTTAGACAAAAGGGTTCTTTACTTGCCACCGATTTCTGGGGCGGAACTGAAAAATTAAAACAGTTTGTTAATGTTGATTTGTTTGCAATGAGTTGACGTTCAAACAAGGAACCTGCTTCCACAAAGTGCTTATTAAAGCACTCTAAAATTGCAGACTTTTCTGATATGACTGTTTTATCCTTAAAAATACATGGAGGTAATTCATTATGACAATTTGAGGTACATTTTTCAGGACTTTCCAGAATTTCCGGGGATTGTTTAGGTTTTTCATTGTAGCTGCTAAATAAAAATCAGATTTTGCCTTTTTAATAAGAAATTTACAACGATTACGCAACTGTCTAAAACTGAGCCAGTCTAAATCTGTCCCGGACTGCCTGGCTTTAGCCCAGGCTTGGTTTCTCTGCTGAAGAAGATTAGCCAGCTCCGGAGTAAACCACGCATTGTCACGTCCCTTTACTCTTAACCTCTGAAAGGGAGCATGCTTGTCCACAATACTAATAACACCTTCATAAAAATATTTCCAAGCTAGCTCCACCTTGTCAATAAGTAAAATTCTGTCCCAGTCAAAACAAGGCAAATCATGCAAAAATGCTTGCTCACAAAAGTGCCTCAAATTTCTTTTAAAAATTATTCTAGGTTTAATCTTAGGCAGTTTTGTATTTCTTACTGCTGCAATGACACCGTGATCACTCAAATCGTTTGCAAACACACCTACATCTGAAAATTTGTGAGGTGTGTTTGTCAAAAACAAATCAATAAGAGTGGATTTGTTAGGATTTCTTTTATTAAATCTAGTGGGACTATTTATTATCTGTGTAAGATTTAAACCATTACAGTGATTTTTTAAATCAACAGACAGAGAGGATAACCAGTCCCAATTTACATCTCCCACTAAAACAGTCTCACTGTAATCAAGTTCATTAAAAAAATTCCATTAAATTTGGCAAAGCATCAACAACCACAGAAGGGGGTCTGTAACAGCCAATAACATTAATATACTGACCTTTGGCTGTTTCAAGGTTTAATGCTAAGATATCAAATTGTTTAACAGTAGATGTAAAAAATAAGATCCTGTTGTTAAATTTAGTCTTAACATAAATTGCAACCCCCCCCCCCCCTTATTTAAATGATCACAATGGAAAACTCTATAGTCATTAATCATAATGTCCTTATCTAAAATAGATTTTTTTAGCCAGGTTTCGGAAATTACTACAACATCTGCATTTGTTTGAGTAGCCCATATCCTGACCAAACTACAAGCATTTAAGTGAATAAAACCAAGACCCGACCTGGATTTAAAATCTTCAGGAGTACTAAGGCTATTAATATTAGGGCCAGGATTAGGATGTACATTTCCCGAGATCAAGAGATTTTTATTCCCTGTGTAGTCCACCGCGATCAGCACAAAAAAGGCTGTTAAAAAACGCCATTCAGGAGTAATACGCCTCTTCGCGTCCCCCAAAAAAGTCTGCGATGTTGCAATCAATTCCACAAATGGGAGAACCACAACAAGCAATGCAATGTATAGCCCAACAAGCCAGTGCAAGATTGTTCCACGCGGATCTGTAGAGGACCACACAGAGCCAAAACCCCACTCCCGTCACCAGCTAGGAAATTCCACAGCTCCGTTCAAAGGGAGCATTCCACCTGTCGATGCCCCACAACTGCCCAGATGAGTCCACCGATCCAGGCACAAGCAAAGTAGGAGTAGGCTTCCCAAAACGAACTCTACTACAGAAAGCAATCAGTAAAGTACAATGCAATCCTTCTGCAATCTGTCCGGATATTTCAAAATTCATAACAAAACAAAAAAACTAAGACTTCACTCAACAAACGCTCGTGCTGTCGTGGATGCTGCCATCTTGGATATTGCCATGTGCGATGTCACCCAAATACATCCCTAATCACATTACCGATCCAAGCATGGATATGCCAATTACCGACATAAGCTATAGCAGTGGTGTTATGTGTGGGACATAAACAGCACAATCTCTGAAAAGCTGTCAGATATCTGAACATTGTTGCAATCCAAGTGCACCCATTCATAGCAACTGTGTTTCTTGCCAGTGATGGCTGTTACCAACAGGATAAAACACCATGCTACACTGCCAGATTTGTCAAGGTTCGAGAAACATGATGGTGAATTTCTGTTAATACCTTGGCCTCCAAATTCACCGGACATGAACCCAAATAAAAAGCAGATTCGCGCTGCGGCGAGAGTGATTTCACCAAGTACAACATGTTCCTGGATCAACATCCTTGTTGATCCTGGAACAACATTTCAATCAACCAATCAGAACTGAGATATAACTTTTCAGAAAATATCTGTTTTAGGCTTACAATCAGAGTTAGGTGCTTCTACACCCTTGTTAATCAGCTACCATTCCTCACTGATTTTAGGAATAAATTATGGGTAAGGTTAGGCTTAGGGGTAATCATCAGAAGATGTGGATCCAGGAACATGTCTTACTTGGCAAAATCACGGCGACCTTCGTGCTACATCGCCACCACTGCGTAATGTACGGGACCTGCTGTTGACATTATGGTACCAGATACCTCAAAATACCCCTTTTTGAATCAGCGACTAGCCAGTGCTTTCTGGGCTAAAGGAGGTCCTACAGGTTATTAAATAGGTGAACACAGTTTAATGACTCATCAGTGTACATCAATTAAACTGAAATACTGTCAGATGATTTTCATGTCTCTTTCTTTAATGTAACACTAAAACTAACAAAATTAATGCAAGAAACAAACAGAAACCTTTAAAACAAAAGAGAAAAAAGAGAGGTGATATGTACACTTTTTCATAAAAGCATTGGTACACTTTAAATGGGTTCTATCAGCTTTTGACATGCCATATTGTGACATTCACATCCAGTGTATAATGTCTAATTATTCGTTGATGTCTTGCTTTGGAGACAGTAATATGCAAATTGTGTTAATTTTTTAACCTTGAATAAATAAATGCTTTGTTTATAATGATAATGACATTTTAAGCTATGGATTCTGTAGAGAATTTCAATTATATAAAGATGTCTTATATGACCCCTTTAAAACACCTTCAGGAAGCCCTGTGTCATTTAAGGCAGAGAACTTGAGTGAATCTAAGAAATACCTTTCTGGTCTGATGTAAGAGACAATGGAGTCCAGAGGAGGGAGAGGGTCAAAACCCATTCCTGGCTGTGTGGTCACTTCCTGTAAGGGACCAAAAGAACCTTTTTAGTATTAAATAATGAAACAAATAAACTATATATGAACAAAACTACATATCAAATTTAATACTTTGTCTAACAGAGAATTATTCCTTATAAGCCAACATAATACAAAATCAACACAGGTTTATATGTCAGCCAAATGTCCTCACTTATATAGTGAAATATCAATCAACTAGTGAGGGCATTTTTGTGTCCTTAATGGTTAAAAAGGATAATAAATTGACATTAACACATGACATTATGCTGCGTTTCCACCGCAGGAACTTTACCCAGGAACTAGGGACTTTGGCTTGGTACTTGGTGTGTTTCCACCGCAGGAACCAGGAACTAAATAAAGTTCCGGGTAAAAAAATGCCCCTCAGAAAGTCCCTGCTGGCGAGGTGGTACTTTTTCAAAGTTCCAGAACTTTCGGGGGAGGGACTTTGGCGCTAAACATCCTGATTGGTTGAGTTCACGCAGCATTGGTTGAGTTCAACCACCATTTATTCTGATCAAAAATATTACTGTTATTGTGTCATGAAATGTAATTTTAAAAGTATTTCAGGCGAGAATGTAGTTGTTTAAAACTCAAATCTGTTGTTTATTTATAAAGACAGGACCTATTTAAAAATGTGTTTCACCGATCACGGAGACGGTGAGCTCCACACGATCAGCGGGAGCTCAGTGATCATGTATCCGACGAGAAGCAGCCTCACCTCAGCTAGACCTTCTGATATGTCTCTTTAGTGGTTAAACATAAAATATAATTCAGCTGCGGGGTAAATCTAACAGGTTTTCTTTGGTCTGTATTCAATTTATCTATATGTTAAAATGAAAATAAAAAAGACAAGTCTATATAATATTTCGTTTCGTTGTAATGGCTGTATATAACGTTACAAATATCCCTGAACTAAGTACATTTCTGCAGTTGTTATTATGTTTAAATGAAAACGAAAGGAGGCAGTGGTATTTTATATCCTATTTCATTTTATTGTAAATATACTGAGGGGAAAATTGCAGTAGCCAAAGCGATCTGAGTTCACGCAGCATTTATTCGGATAATTTTCAAATATTACTGTTATTGTGTCATGAAATGTAATTTTAAAAGTATTTCAGGCAAGAATGTAGTTGTTTAAAACTCAAATCTATGGTTTATTTTTAAAGACAGCGCCTGTTTAAAAATGTGTTTCGCCGATCTCGTAGATGGTGAGCTCCACTCGATCAGCGGGAGCTCAGTCCTCATGTATCCGCAGAGAGCAGCATCACCACCTTTGTCAGACAAACCAATTTGGCGGATTCACTCGCATAATTTTTTACACTCACGTTTGTCATTCCTGAAACAGTATACGTGAACATAGACCGCGAACATAGACCGTTTAAAAAAATGGATGACATATCTCCACTTCCTTCCACTATAGAAAAGCCAAAACATTCTCGGTATTTGGAACCACAGTATGCACAGCAGGGATTGTGAGGTGGAGCCACGATATCTAAGTTCCACCCAAACTCACACAGACCCAATCGCAAGATCACAATCATGAAACAACACCCCATTTTTTATAGCAAACTAATTAAAAGCATACTTGTTAGAATATCAAACACATACATACATCAGCATGCTGAGATCTACCTTAGATGACAGAAAATGTCTTCTGAATTTTTTTTTTTTTTGGAGTGTCATTTGATGATTTATTTTGTCTCAGAACCCATTACATTACATAGAGAAAGCGGGTTTATGACCTACTGTATTACTGCATCCAGTCACTTGGGGGCAATCAAGATGCTTTGGCTTCACTTTTCAAGACTCATGTGGCACGCTTGTCTTAGACAAACAAAACTTTTCTTCAAACTGTGAATGTAGTATGTAGAGAAACCTTAAACCTTAAAGTATTAAATTACATCTCTTTCAGTTGACTCTGGCGATTCTGTGGTTCTCATACTTCTCGAACTATCAGCAGCATTTGACACTATTAATCAGTCTATTCTAGGAATTTTCCTAAAGTCGGCTCCAATAATCCCTGAAAAATCAAAGCTCAAACCAAAGAAAACAAGCAAAACAGAAAATACTTTTGGTCTCATGCATTGAAGGTTTACAGAGGATGCCCTCCAAATCAACACTGGCTCAATTATATGCAGTTTAAAAAAGTATGTTCTGATTACAGCATTCTTACTGCCTCAAGGTGTACTTTAGAAAATTAGGGGTGTCTCTTACTAAGGGAAGGGTAGCTGTTGCCTCCTTGATCTCAGACATCAGCACATGTCTATGGATGTTCCTGGGAGCACTCTGGTATCGCTGCTTCCTCCTGTCCAATACAGACCCAGAAAAAAAATATCAATATTCTCACCTTCTTAAACAGGAAAAAGAAATGTACCCAGAACAAATAAATTCAATACAAATGTTTTTTAAGCTAAAACCTTACCTTTTTACTTTGGTTTTTAACAAGCAAATTATTTTTCTGAAGCATTTGTTTTGTATATATCAAGTTCACTTTATTATTAGTTGCTTATAATCTCATTATTACATATTTACTAATTGTATCTCATTATCATTATAAAGAGGGTTTAATCCTTAATGGCATATTATGGCATTTACTTTTCATGTGAAGTACTTGGTGCTAGGGCTGTGCAAAAAATCGAATGCGATTTTCATGCACATCTCATCAGTAAAGACGCTCCTTTAATTAGAAGTATTATCTCCAGCATGTGTGTTCAGATCAGGGTTGCCAGGTTTTCACAACAAATTATGCCCTTTTGCTTCTCAAAACTAGTCCAAAACTAATCGCGATTCCAGGAGGTTCCCAGAAAAAAAAAAAAAAAAAAAAATTGCTTCCCGGGGTTAAAATATACGTTTGGTTTTTTGACATGGTTGTCTTGGTAAAATTCGCATTTTAGGGGCTAAATATAACGTTATTGGTATTGGGGTTGCTTCGAACCGCGGACATGGAAAACAATCACAAACTTTGCAACACTGGTTCAGGTGGAGCGGCAGTTACTACACAGAGCCGTAGTCTACCGACAACTAACACAAAATCGCTTTCAAAATCGACAAAGAATCGCCACCGATTTTAAAATCGATTTTGTGTAGATTGTCAGATAATTACGGCTCTGTGTAGTAAATGCCAACCAATGTTGCCAAGTCTGTTGTTGTTTTTCATGTCCACGGATCGAAGCAACAATACCAATAACGTGATATTTAACCCCTAAAATGCGAATTTTACCGAGGAAACCATCGCATTAAACTTAAAATTTAACCCCGCAAAGCATTTCTTTTTGATCAGGGAACCTCCTGGAAACGCGATTTTGGCTAGTTTTGGACTAGTTTTGAGAAGCAACTGGGCAGGATTTGTTATGAAAACCTGGCAACTATGATCTGAACACACATGCTGGAGATATACTTCTAATTACAGGAGCGTCTTTACTGATGAGATGTGCATGAAAATCGCATTTGATTTTTTGCACAGCCCTACTTGGTGCTTATTGTAAAGCAATTTGAACTCTTCGAATGGAAGGTGGTATGCAAATAAAGTATTTATTATTATTACACTGAGTAAAAGGCCATGTCATTGGAGTCAAGGAAAGAGACATTTATAACCTTGTTATTGTGGTCAACATGACTTTTCACTCTCTGGATGAAAATGGAATTCCATGAAATGGAAACACCTTGTTTACAGTACAAATTCACTCTGATATGGAGAAAGTGAATAAGTGTTCAATTATGCTTTTTACTCTTTTGCATAATGTTGCTATGCGAGCATGAAAAAAAGCACAGTCCTTACAAAGCAATAACTCCAAAGGGAATTATTCTCTATATCAGTATACACTGTCTATGTACTTCCTCAAATGTCTCAGTTGTAGTCCCTTTCAATATCAGTCTCTCAACATTGCGGCAGATAGTGGCAATATAGGGAAAAACCCTTTCTCCTAGAAATACTTTAATCGGATAATTAACAAATTTTTTTGTCATAATAAAATAGACCTAAGAAAACAATAGCATTTAAAATGTCTTCAAATACATATATAATAACAATTAAGTAAGGGATAATCAATGGCTTGCAGTGCATTAAAGGATTTTAAATGCAGACGCGGAAGTAAAGAACCACCTGACCTGCTTATTCCTTGGACATTTGCCAAGTTATAGACAAGTTAAAAGTAGTATTGCTCCATGTGGTGCAATCTTTGACCAAATAGGTAAAAATCACAGTTAGGGCTGTCACTTTTGTGAAAAAATCATTTTCGATTTTTAAGACATAAGTGTGTGTTGAATCAATTGTAAAATCGATTTTCCATGTCAAAAAAAAAAAAAACATTTCCTTTTTCAACGTCAAATAACGGACGAATGCAAAAAGATACAAGTCAGCAATATTTCTTATTTATTGGCATGAAGTTTCGTGCAGAATAACAAACAGCAACAGGAGTGCAACATTCTCGAAAAAATATATATGCAGAGGGGACGGCTGCCATAACAAAAGAAAAACATGACTGCAGGCTTTAACCCGGCTGCATTTATGATTTAGGCAATTCAAAAATCTCCAAAATTATTTTAAATAATGATTCAATCCATTTCAAACAACTGTTCAAAAAACTTGACTTGGACTTGAGAACAGCCCATGTGTGTTTTATTGAACGTAACCGACACTTAGGCTAGGCGGCACTAGGCAGGCATAAGGAAATGAATCAAAAGGCTAGGGCCATTACAAATTTATTGGACAGGAAAACAAGTCGATCAAGCAGAGCATTTCTTATTCACTGTATGTCCAGCTGACGCACTCCGACCGCACTGATGTCCCAGGGACACTCAGGTACAGCTGCGGAAGGTGGGGGTATTACCGGTCGCTGTCAGCTTGCAGTGGTCCTTTTCATAACTCAGAATCTCCTGTAACTAGATGCGCGAATGAGGTGAATTCGCATCTACCACCGCGCGAGACCTCCAGACGTTTGTAAATGTGTCTTTACATTTACTTAACATTGAAATCATTCGCGCCAGACACTTTATTTGCGTTTGGTGTGGCTCAGCATAAGAGGTCACTTTCGACGTTATCAGTGTAAAATTGCTGGTATTTAATGTCTAGCTTTCGCAACGCATACAGCACTCTTGGAATTCTTTATTTTCTTTTTCTGCTTGTTTGTGAGTTTTGTTACTTTTTTTTTTTTTTTTTCTTTTAAAATTAATAGTGTACATACTTGGTTAAAATCGATTCCCGATTTTCATTTTCGAAACTTTTTTTGGTTGGTCCGATCGATTGTGCAATCGATTTTCTAACTAAAAGTGACAGCCCTAATCACAGTTATTATCATCAGGTACTGCAGACACAGATGAAATAGTGAAATAATTAAATGTATTTGAATTAATTATAGATTTTTTGTTCGAGAGAAAGATGACCGTTGTGTGTGTGAATTACCTGTGTCTGTACATCTCTCTCCTACAAATAATGAAGTTGTGAGTTTAATTAATTAGAGATTTTCCCTTCTCATTGCTGAGGAATATAATGCAGTGATCCAGTAGCCTAAGCCAAGCCATTTTATTAATAAAAGTTGTGGGGGCGCCTGTGTTTGTGTAGGTTTATGAATTGTTTACCATACAAATCTGATGAAATGGCACTTCTTGCATTTCCAGGTATAATAATTATTATAATAAACCCAAACTCACAGCAATATGCAGAGGTCAAGTATGAAATGCTCAAAGCATGTAAATGATAACAGTTCTTTTGGATCAGCATTTTCTTTTAATGCAGCCACTCGCTGAACCTGCTATTGAGATTATAATGATTCATTGAAGCTCGCGACTTGTAAACGCCCACACAGAAAACAAAGCAGTGAGACACTTTCTAGTTTTATTTTACTGTTTGCTTTGCACTGAGAGGAATAAGACATAATTCACCCCAAGAAGATGCGCTGAGGATTACCTCAGTATATATTTATATACTTGTATTAGGTTTCACATAATGTGTACACATTTTACTAGTTTGACTTTTTCCAAACTATAATTTCTGACTAAATGTATAATCAAGTGAAACATTATGAAGATTAATTTACATCATCTAAATGTTTTATTGTATTACTAGTATCAGTGACCTTTACAATAATGTAAATAATGTAGTTTATTTGAAAGCACATAAACAATATACACTTTGAAAATGCTAGTTATGTGATGTTCATTTATATATTTCAACATTACACAATACCAGTCAATAGCAGTTTGCTAAAGCAGTAATTTATTTTTAAATTTAAGCCATAAAGTTTTTTTTCTATTTAAAATAACTGCTTTTTATTTGAATATATTTTACAATGTAATTTATTCCTGTGATCAAAGCTAAATTTTCAGCATCATTATTCCAGTCTTACTCCAAGTGTAATATACACTATACCATTCAAAAGCTTTGAGTCATTATATATAAAAATTAAAACTTATTTAGCACACACATGATGATAAATAAAAGCTATTCATATGATAAATGTTACAATGCTGTTCTATCAAAAAAAAAAAACTGAAAACAAATATTTTCAGCTCTTTTCAGAATAATAACTATATATATATATATATATATATATATATATATATATATATAGAGAGAGAGAGAGAGAGAGAGAGAGAGAGAGAGAGAGAGAGAGAGAGAGAGAGAGAGAGAGAAGAAAATCAGAATATTAGAAGGATTTCTGAAGTATCGTGTGACTGGAGTAATGATGCTAAAAAATTCAGTCTTGAAAGTCAGCTTTGATTGTTCCTAATAAACTGGTTAACTGCACTCGAAAGTGAATTTCAAATTATTTTGTGGTTTAATTAATATATTCTAAATAAACTACAAACATAAAAATATACAAATTTATTTTTGTCCTCACATTCTTTCTTGTAACTCTTCTCCTCTCAGTCACACACCTGACTGAAATGCTCATTATGCATCTCATTATGCGGGTCTTTGTCTTCTCAGGTGTAAATCACATTGATATTCATGATAGTTGATGACTATTCACATATAACTTTTACAAATGAAAATGTCAATGAATCTATTGTTTCTTGTGAGTGAGTAAACAAGATGATTTTAAAGCAAAAATTCTAGGCTTCAAGCTCCAGGTTTGACAGTCTAGTGAACAAATGTTCGTATGTGTTTTATGACCTTATTTCAGTTACTTCAAAATTGTAGTTTTCAATAACCACGCATAAACGTTGTTTTCTCAAAAACACAAACATGTACATAAATGCTATTTATATATCATTGTAGCCCAGTTTGTACCGAATACAGTGTTTTCAGACTGTAGCCATGAATATATTTATAAGCAACTGAAAAAAACACAAAAGTCAAAGCCCCAAAACCCCCTAGACCTCAAAGGGTTAAAGGGGCCATTTAATGCGATTTCATTTTCTCCTTTCTCTTTGGAGTGTTACAATATTTTGGTGCATAAAGAACATTTGTAAATCTGTAAAGACTAAAGTCTCAAATCCAAAGAGATATTCTTTATGAAAGTAAGGAGTCAACAATGCCTACCTAAAACAGCTCGTTCTAACATGCCCCACCTCAAGATGTGGAAATATTTGCATAACGCTTCCCACACAAATAAAGGTGGGATATCTTTTATTCCCACTGTTGTAAACGCCACCATGTTGTGGAGAAGTTGTGTGCTTCATTTTGCAAGCAAAACTACTTTGTTTGGCCTTCCAAAAGAGGACACAACTAGGAATCAGTAAGTTGTATTTAAAGGTGCATCTCAATAAATTGCAATGTCGTGGAAAAGTTAATTTATATATGTAATTCAACTCAAATTGTGAAACTCGTGTATTAAATCAATACAGTGCACACAGACTTAAGTAGTTTAAGTCTTTGGTTCTTTTAATTGTGATGATTCTGGCTCACATTAAAGGTCCTATGACATGGATTATTTCCTTTTCTTTAAATGCTTTTTAATGTTTCCTTAGGTGTACTTATATTGTTAGTATGATTTTTACATTTAAAATGTAGAAATAAAAAGCATTTTTATATCCTGATATTAGCCCTCTGGCTTGAATGCTCTGTTTGAAGGGGCGTGTCTGCTGTGAGACTCCGAGTAAACGACAACTGTTGTGATTGGCTGACATCTTTGCATACGAAATGCATATTACATGTGGAACCCCTCTGAAATATATATATTTCAGAGGGGTTCCACATGTAATATATTTATATTTACTATTACAGCTTTCGAGATTAAGGAATCGTGGAAGTGTTGATTATATAATTATTTTTTCGATCTTTTCCCATCACATGAAAGGCTGCAGTGATGAGTCTGTTTATCGCGTGAATGCAGTGATCTCATCATTATCGCAACTCGTTTTCTCTCACAAAATGCTTTCACCACAACTAACAGCAAACA
Organism: Carassius auratus; assembly: GCF_003368295.1. NCBI lineage: Eukaryota > Metazoa > Chordata > Actinopteri > Cypriniformes > Cyprinidae > Carassius > Carassius auratus. The sequence goes on along the minus strand of NC_039288.1, from coordinate 2,056,967 downwards.
CATGAATGCACCACATGAATACAGTAAGAGCTCCGTTGTGCAGCATATCAGCGTCACTTCATTGTAACGGCAGTTTGGGCAAGAGTGCAGATATACTCGCGATGTGTGACAGCTCCGAAAAAAAGGGAGCGTTCTTTGATCGCTCTCTGTAGTTAAATCACAATTTAAAGGTGCTGTAGGGAACTTTTGTAAAAAAAATTTTTTTTACATATTTATTAAACCTGTCATTATGTCCTGACAGTAGAATATGAGACAGATAATCTGTGAAAAAAAAATCAAGCTCCTCTGGCTCCTCCCAGTGGTCCTATTGCCATTTGCAGAAAGTCATGCGCTCCCGGTAAAAAACAACCAATCAGAGCTGCGGTCCGTAACTTTGTTTGTGTTCAAAATGTAGAAAAATGAACATAATAAGCGAATACACCATGAATCCATTTTCCAAACCGTGTTTTTAGCTTGTCCTGAATCACTAGGGTACACCTATAATAAGTGTTTATATTCGGACTATTTTAGATTGCTTTGGGGATACCGCGGCGGAGTAACCGAGTACCTTTGTGATTCTTCATAGACATAAACAGAGAGAAGTAGCTCCGACTACAATGTTCTTCCGCAAGACGCAAGCAGTTATGTTTATTAACCGCTAGAGCATCAAAAGTTCCCTACTGCAGCTTTAAATAACAGATTTGTTTCATGCTACAGATTTGTTTCATGCTCTAAGAGAAACAACGTGAAGTTGATTGTTTAGTCACTGGCTTGATTCACTGATGCATAAACAGTATTAAACGATTTAGAAAGAAAGTCTGTGTGAACTTGAATAATTAGCTACACATCAGAAATCACTGATCACAGTTCAGGCATTAATGAACACTGTTACTCACTGTTTGTGGCGGTGCTGTCGAATCCATATCATAAAAGTCTGTTTGTAACGCCTGTGCTGACATTGAGACTGAATTATATGTAAATATTTGGGCAGGCAAAGCAGAGAAAGGGGAGGTAACATTTCTCCTTACAACCTCACAAAGAGGAGATTCAAGATCAGCCCGTTTGAGCTTTTCTTCTCTCAAAGGCAGAGAAAGATAGCAAAATCTCGATTTACACCGATTAAAACTTCTAGAAACTTGGGGACCATATACAGGCTAGGGGAACTCAATGTAAAAAAACCTCAGAAAGTGAAATTTTCATGTCATAGGACCTTTAAAAAAACGGAACGGAACAGAAACAGGTCAATTTAGCTCAAAGGGAATCATTTAAGATTTTAAAGGGAATTTGAACAGAATCACTTTCACGGCTGGTCACTTAGACGCCCTGCGATTCAGTGAACGAGCCGTTTAACATAAAATCTGCCCTGGATACTAATATCCAAACTGTAGTGAAACACTATCAATTAGCACAGTAACAAGATCGGCAGTTTAAGACATTAACTTGTAAGCACAAAACACAAGATACTTCTCTTTTCAATATGAATAAGGCTTTATTAGATAAATCTAAGACATATAAACTAATCTAACACAAACGCATACACTCACACATTCATACAAGTTGCAGGAAGATCGAAAGTTAGGGAAAGATGAGTTTAAGAGAATGGAAATATGGAATCCCAAGTTTACAGCAATACGTTAAATTGCATAGACATGAACAACCATCAATCATGTAATTAGTTCCTCAATGAGGTTAAAATTATATTAGATACACCAGTAAAGGTCACAGTCTGGAGGTAAAGTTACTTGCGTCTCCTGTGAAGAAGGAGCCTCGGTGAAAGGGCTATCCCGAGGTCGCTGATTGGTTGGAAGTTCAGTCGCTGAAGTGACGTCTTGGGAAGCCCGTGGTTGTTGGCCGTTGGCTGAAAGTGCAGAGTCGTGTGGGCTGGTTGAAGTTGAACGGGCACCCGAGGTCAGGCGTCGGAGACTCGACGTTACAAAACTTAACTCAGCAGTGTTAATTTTGACACGAAATTTTAATTTAGTTTTAGTCTTATTCTTTTGACTATAATTCTTTTTAGTTTTAGTCAAGTTTTAGTCATCTGATTTGTTTTAATTTTAGTCTTATTTTAGTCGACTAAAATCGCTTGGTATTTTAGTCGACTAAAATTGCTTGGTATTTTAGTCGACTAAAATAAGACTAAAATCAATAACAGATTTACTAGACAATTTTTTACAGCTGGTATAGGAAACAAACTTAACCAAAATATATAAAACACAAATTCAACTTTATTTCAACACAACTGTGTCTTTATTTCGATTCAAAAGCTTTTATGCAGCAACAAACACTGTCATGATAATGTAAACAATAACCAGCTGCCAATTGACCATCAATAAAAGAAAAATAAAGTTAGGTCCAGGATCTTAAAGCTTACAGCTGAGCTGAACAATAAGTGCATACATTTAAAGTAAATATTTAATAAGTTGGGTGGATAAAAAAAGTAACAAGATTTTATAAGGTATTCATTTGTCTAGCAATATTGTATGTTTTAAATACTACAATATTGCTAGATTAGTATGTATAATGATAGGATGTGAACATTCACGTTTCACATGACTAATATAGAAATATTTGTGATATTGTCAACAAGTAGAACATTATAAAATATACTAAACATTAGTATTAATCAAATGTATGTATCATAATATTACGTATTAGTATTGTGCTCTCATCTAACTTGAAGAAGGGGCTATTTTACAGTACTTTTCAGTTCGTAATATTTAATGCTACAACATCTACGCACTGCAGTCTTCCAATTTTGCTTAGCTCAATAAACAAAAGAACATCGTTGTGAAATTACATTTGAGAAAATGTCCAGGTGGCTCGTCTGTAAATGTCTTTTCAAATTGGTTGTGTTCTTGCCACGAATGATCGCTCCGCGTGCTTTACAGTTGTTTTGTTTTGTTTGTCGTCAAACGCGAAGTGAGCTGTGGACATTTTGTCGCTCTTTTAGACATCACCTCTTCGAATGCCGTCTTCCCGGGAGCTCATTTAAAAACTGAAAACCTTCGCTTCACGTCTCAATAAGTCAGACTCGGATTGGTTCTCTTCTCTCATGCAGTCTCGCCTGTTCCGTTTTGCCGGTTCTTTTGCTCATTCCTCGCATCTCTCCCGTCTGCTGATTTGATTTTCGTCACAGTCTATTTTCGTCTCGTCCTTTATTCGTTGACGATAATGTCAGTCAATTTAGTCATAGTTTTAGTCTCCATCAGTGCCTTCTTTTTTAGTTTTCGTTTCGTTTTCGTCCGCAAAAATATATTTGTGACGAAAATAATGACGAAAATATTTAGTCAACGAAATTAACACTGTAACTCAGAACACGAAACTCTCAAACGGAAAAGAAAAGAAATAAAGTTTGACGAGACTAGGTTGTGTTCCTTCTCATCGTGGCTAAGTAGCAGCAGGCTTGCAGGCCGAAACATGCTGGAACCGCACTCAAAGAACAGTGATGTATAAACAGCATGGCTAGAAGCTAAAAGCTAAAGCTAGGTAGCAAAGCTACAAGCTAAAAGCTAAGAGCAGGCATGACTAATAGCAGAGACTAAAAAGCAGACTAAAAAGCAAAGATTTTACGATGTCCTCAGTTTTTAAACTGGCCTGTTGGCCACACCTCAAATGTTGTCTTGACAAATCAGATATTGTCTTGGCTCGGAGGGTTTCATAAATCATTTGTTTATCTTACCAAGCATGTGGTCTGAATTTTCCTGCCTTGCAGGGTCTAATTTTGGACATGATTCCTATAACACGAATACGATACATGGGACAAATAAATTATTGTCAGGGCTAATTCAAGCAAGAAGATTCGATCACACACATACCAAACACAATTATAAATCGTTAAGCTATGCCATAGTTATTAAAAAAAAACATACACAATAAGTGATTATAACATGATAGTCAAATGTGTGGGTTACACATAAATTAATATGGAGTGATGCGATGGACTGATTCATTTATGAGTCTTTTTGAGTTCATTCTGGTCCATATATATGTACAAAAGCAGTTTCTATGCCATTCTCATGACAAAGACTTTTCTGTGAAGACAGAGGTTTAAAGCCCTTCCCCCCCTTAGGAATTTCAGTCTGGTTCTGCTAGGTGGGGGGAAGTCAATGGAAGTGTTTAACTCATGGGTTTCCATGTGATGTCCAGCGTTGCATTTCAATTACAAACAACACATTTGGCACCAAATTTCTCTTCTTTGAATTGAAATTGTAAATAATTGTTCTAGTGGTGTTAATGTTGAAGCTGTTGTGTGAACAAGTTGGTTGGTCATCTTGCTTGGTTCTTGTGGCACTAGAACTGATTCATGACTTCCTGAGGAATTCGGCTCTCGTGTTTCAAACATCGCTTTGATAGACTCTTTAATTTGTCTGGTTCGACTCATTTCTGTTACAATCTCAACAAATTAGAATATGGTAAAATCAACTCAAAATACCTGCAAAGTTTTCCGGAGCCTTCAAAATGGTCTCTCAGTTTGGTTCATTAGGCTAAACAATCATGGGGAAGACTGCTGATCTGACAGTTGTCCACAAGACAATCACTAAAACCCTTCACAAGGAGGGTAAGCCACAAACATTCATTGCCAAAGAAGCTGGCTGTTCACAGAGTGCTGAATCCAAGCACGTTAATAATCTCTGAAGTGTCAGAGGGACTGGAATGTACAGTTGCATCTTACCCTTCAAATCCAAAAAAAAAATAGTGAATCCGTTTGTTAAAAAAAATGCTTGAGGAAACTGGCATGATTGACATATGGAGGGAACTCCACCCATCTGTGAGACAGTTTTCCTTTTTCTCGATGTAACGGAGGCTTGCCTCGGGCGATCACGTTTTGGTTGCACCAGCAACAAAAGCAAAGTCTGAGGTGTGGAAAATTTTGACCGTTATAATGAGAATAATGAGTGAATAATGATGCACCATCAGTGAGCGCAGAAACGCGCTGAAGCCATCTACAGTGGATTCAATCATTTTCCTCCACAAAAAAAAATGCAGGCTTTGCCTAATCGCTTTGAGTAAAGGTCAATCAAAATGTATTTGTCGGGCTCCGGCCGAAACCTGTCGGGCTCGGGTCCTGTCGGGCCTAACTTTTAAGGCCCGATTACAGCTCTAGTATAAATGAGTTTGTATTTTCAGGATCTAAATGAGAGAGTATATTATGTGGTGATATCTATGCAACACATTATATTTATAAGAACCTTAAAAGTTCTTCTTGTGAACCCCCCAATCTAATTTCAAATGCAAGACACCATATTAGAGACAGAGTTGTAAAACTTCCCTCCAAAAGGTACCATTCCTCATTGGCTCACTCAAATCCTGAGGGTGTGACATTGTCACCCTACAGTATATAGATCACTGATCACCAGATCAGGGCGGTTCTTTTAGATTCAGGAATTCCAGGAGAAGGTGCTGGGCTAAGAACCTTAAAAATCACCCTAAGCTTGCACCAGGCCTTCGGTCTTGACTTTCCATTCATCAAGATCCTCCGATTCAAACTGGTCTTTCTCATCAACTCGCTTCAGCAGAGACCAATTGGGAGTCCCAAAAAGTGCATCAGGACTCTTTTTCAAACAGGCGAGACATGCAAGTATCCAACTTGGTCTTATTAATTGATACATTAAGTATCATATGCACGTTTTACAAAGGTGTGTTTGAACTAAGAGACTGTTTCCTTCAGGCTGTAGATATGCTGAATATCAAATTGTATCATAACTTGTCTTTATTTCTCTTCTCTTTACTGCTTAAGCTTTAACCCTTTTTCCTATGCCAATTGTATGAGTGTGTATGGGTGTGTGTATGTTAGACTAGTTTAAGTGTTTATGTAGTTAATAAAGTATTACTTGTATCAAACTTGAGGTTGTTCATTGTTTGCTCATAACTGTCCTTAATCATGCAGATTTTTGCTAAATGCTCCGAGTAGTATTGTACAGTAAGAAATAGGGCTGCTCGATGTGTCATTTAAGCATCAATATCGTGATGTACGAATCCACGATAGTCACACCGCAGGATGTGCGATGTAGGCTGTCGTAGTTGATCCCTTATTCATTAACTGTACAGGCCAGCTGCTCCCCGGCCCTTGAGGAATGTGATTCGCAGATTAATTGCAGAGCTTAACCATTATAGAGTGAAAGTTTTGACAGGGCAGAGAGAGAGAGAGAGAGAGCGAACGCGAGAGAGAGAGAGAGCGAGCGCGAGAGAAACAGCGTGAGAGCGAGAGCGAGCGCGTGAGAGAGAAAGCGAGAGAACGCAACAGAGCGCGTGCGCGCGAGAGCAAGAGAGAGAGCGCGTGTGAAAGAGAGACAGTGCGAGAGAGGCCCCTGCCGCACGCTCACCGTCTTCATACAACACGAGCACTGTCTTGCTCTCTCTCCCACACGCATATTAATCAATTGACAATTGGTGTCGATGTTTAAATCATTTTAAATAAGAATTTAAGTGTGCTCACCCCATTTTTGTTTGTAAGAAAATTTTTTATTAGATTTCATATCACAATATATATATATATATATCGCAGAAAAATAAAATATCGCAATGTCATTTTTTCCCAATATCATGCAGCCCTAGTAAGCAAGTTATTTTCCTTAACCAGGAAATTTATGTTCTTAGAATTGACAGACAGTTGACACTGAGAGGTCAAGTAAATACTTACAGCTTATCTAAATATTTATAATTAATCATAACTAGTTATGATTGATTATTCATATTTCCTCTTTGAGATTATTTACTACATAAACATGCAAATGTGCTGGTAAATTATTTAAATATTCATTTTAAATCTCAGAAATTAAAGTAAATTTAGACCAAAGAGGTTCGGCTGACAAAAAAAATAAAAATTGGGAAGTACTTGGCTCAAATTACATTTTGTAAAAAGGGGCATAATAGGATTCTCTCAAAATCAACAAACTCAATAGACATAAAAAGCAACATACGTGTTCAATGATTTCTTACTTGTTTTGGCAGTCCTCCAAATAAGGATCGTGTGAGTCAACCCTCTTTAGCACTTTTCTGACATTCTCCTCCAACCATAGCATCAGTCCAGCTTCTTTCCACAGGCTGTGAGAGCGACCCACATATAGAGCCACTAACTCTGAGAGTGCAGGAGGCTGGCTAAAAGATGCACAAGAAATAAATACAACTGGATCACATTCATACATGCAATAGTTCTGTCAACATAAATCTTTGGATCTGACTATTTTTAAATATATGAAGAGAGTGTAAGAGCTAGAACAAATTACCCAATTTGACTTGATGGCCCAAAGAATACATGAGAAGACACCAAAGCATCAGGTTGAACTGTACATAAGTCCAAAAGGGGCATCAGTGCTGCAAAACATTTTGACACACAACATTAAAAAGCATTCTGCATTCACACTGCAAGCCTTACAGTGCTTAATTCTGATTTATTGGCAAAATAAATCAATGCTATTTTTGGGGGGTTGGGGGGGCTGTCTGAATGATTGTTCAAACTATCACAGCAGAATTGTGACAGGTTTATTTAGAGTGATGTAAAGTTACATGAATTCTGCAATGACTATTTAGACTGAGGTCTCATTTCAAAACATGATACCTGTATCATATTTAAGACCATATATGGAAGTTGACCAAAACAGAATCATACAGATCAAATCGCATGTGGTGTGTGCTGTTCACACTGTTATGAAACCAACAGATCTGAGTCACATACAGATTTAGGCCAAACTTTCCTGAAGTCAGAACATAGGGTAAGATATGCAGCCAGAAACAATTTCATCTTACAATCATGTATGTTTATTATTAGGAGGCTATGGCTCTAACATTTTTCACCCTCTCCACTTATTGGGTTGTTTGTGGTTTTGATTTCTGATTCCTCATTGCCATGCCATTTCATTGAGTTGGTAACTTTTCTCACTTTACTAGCAAGACGTTGTATTCTGATGCATTGGAAAGGTCCTCACGTCCCCTCTCATACTGGTGGACGACTTTCTTGGCTCCATGGTCAAATTCTCAAAAATGTGGTTACCCTTCCTTGAACATGTTTAAACTCTGCCACTGGATGCAGTCTCTCTTGATTAATTGCCCATTTACACTGTACTATTATTACTCAATTTGTTCCGATTGTGCACCTTTGTATTTTCATGTTAGTAGCACACATTTGTAACAAAGCTATTATATTATTACTTTTTTACTTTTTTCCACTTTAATGCTTGTTTTATTACTTTGTCTTGTGGTTGTTTTCAAATTCTCTGTAAGGTTACAAAGCTCAAAGTCCACTCTAAAAGTAGTTCTTCTCTTTAACAGAAAATGTTTTTAAGAACTACAACATACAGCACATTCTCACTACAGCATGCTTCTTTATTTAGATATTGTGGGGTCACAATGTCACTCAAACACTCATTCCCGCCTACTGAATACACAAAAAAGGAGACAAGGCCTGGTTGAGCTGCACTAGAGAAGCAAGAGAGGAGCTGCTTTCGTAACATGTAACCATGGAAAACTGGTATACCGTTTTCACTTGCGAAAACAGAATGGCGGTGCAACAAGTGGAAACCATAGGATGTATATGTGCATATTAAAGGGGTAGTGATCAGTGATGCGCGGGTTGATCCAAAATGAGCGGGTGCCTGCAGTTACCCACGGTTATGAGACATTCAAAAATATTTTTTTATGATATTCGGGTCGCGGTCGGTCGGGTCCTAGTACTACACACGTTTTTGAAATACATAGGCCTACACTTTATTGGCTGAATAACGGCCATGAAGATGGCACACGAGCACAGTCTGCACTTAGAGATGGAGGCGGCAAAGAAGACTGCATGGGGAGCAATGTCGCTGTTTTTGCTAAAACATGATTTTGACGACTTCATTAAGTTTTGTTTTATAGAAAACACTTTTTAAAAGATTTTTGTTTTGTATAAATTGTATCTTAATTTTTATCAATGTTTTATCAATCAGTTGCCCGTATTTAATAAATAAGAAGCAAATATATAGCCTACAATGTAATAAGGCGCCAGCACGATCACTTGCATTGCGTGTGAACTAAACTCAGCGTGTGCCTCACAGATTTCAGAAATATAGGCTATATATTACAGAAAGCTTGAAATGTCTTCTTTTAAACGAAAATATTCAAACCAAAATAAACGGGTTAATCTCTGATGATGTAATCCATATGAAATGTGCATTTCTCTCTGAAGTTCATGAGTCTCCGTCGTCAACTTCATCTTTGCAGCAACACAGAAAACACCAGTTTATTACTAAACAATAAAATAACTCCTTGCATATTTTCGAACTAGCAGGCCATTCTGGGTTGAGCGAGACCCCACGGAATGAGCGAGCGGATCGGGATATTCAGAAATGCGCTCTCCGCTCACGAGCTCTGATCGGAACAAACCCGAGCCTCAATGTCTGCTGACCTTGCAGAAACATACAAATAGACATAGCCAGACTAGACTATTTTAGGAAAAATTATGAGCTTACTGACGATTTGTTTTTATAATTCTTGACAAAATTATAATACATTAAGTGTTTTATGCCTAGTTAGTTTTGCCTACGTTACTATGGCCCAATGAGCTACGATGAGCATTTACTGCTTTTTAAAAATGCGGGTCAGGAAGCGGGTCGGGTACAATATTTTGTTATTTTTTTGCGGTCCGAGTTGCGGGCAGGTTAGTTGAAAACGTTGGTCGGGTGCGGGTTATTAATAAATTGACCCGCGTATCACTGGTAGTGATATAATAATTGGATCCCTTTGCCATGTCACAAGAGTGAAACCTGACACGTGTTTTTTTTTTATTTTATTTATTTTATACAGATGCTTGCATAAAAAAGGCTTACCAAAACAGTTACTGGGCAAATGTTTTTTTCCACATTTGCGAGGTTGGTAGATGCACTGGGGACCGGTTTAAAGCACTTTAAAATGGAAAAAGGTCAGATTTCATTATATGTGACCTTTAAGCCTTTTTTAAAGTAATAACTTTTACTCATAGCAAAATGTTTTCCCGGTGGCTTTCCTAAAGAGAGGGAAAAAACAAGCCCATTTTCTTTCAATCAGTACAACCCACCCATCCCTCACAGCTCACTCAAAGAATCCAAAGAAAAAAAAATAAAAATAAACATTAAGCATTTTTTTTTTATTATTTAAAGCACTTTTTAAAATTGTATATATTATCGTACCTTATTATTTGAAGCTCAGTTACGCTAATGTATGTAATGTTAGCAAAGAGGAGCCAACAAAGCAATTTCAAAGTTACGAACGATAAGTGATAAGTGTTACCCAACAGTTTGTCAGTGGGAAATTTAAAATTATTTTTGGTGCTTTCTCAGTCAGACACAGCCAAACAAGCAGTGTTTTTATTTATTTATTTATTTTAAACCAGAGAGACCTCTTCTACATCTTTATATAATTATACCTTGTGCCACAGAAAAAAAATAAAAAATAAAATAAAAAACAGGTAAGGCAAACCCACCTATATACTATATTAAAATATATTTTATATTTTTTCACTTATTGCTAATAATTATTACTGATCTGCTTCAGTTTCATTTAGCATATACTTGTAACTTTGTAAAGACCATGTGAACAGTGATTTTAGGAGAGTTTATGATGGCTTTTAAGCTAAAGTTAGTTAACATTTTAGACTTATTTGCTCCACACATTTTGTAATTTGGAAACCCCTACTAAGCAGACTGTTGTTATGTTTCTGAAATCAATCTTTCCAGAACAAAGGCAGCGAGTGGTGGGATGTCAATGGAAACAAGATGACTGCAATACTATGAACCTAAAATTAATAAGGATTCAGATTGAAGAAAAAATTGAAGGGCTTTAGTGTTGCACAAGATGTAAACTGTCACATTGCTATTTTTTTGCAAATATAATGCTGACTATAAATGTCTTGCAGAAAAAAATGCCTTGTGAACCAATAAAATTTTTTTAGACTTAAATCCAAGCAAACTTTTACACTAGCGCTTTTTGTTAGCACCTGGATTAGATTAATAACAGAGTGTGGTACATTTGGATGAGTTGGAAAATTTGCCTATTTTCAAAAATAGTGGGTCAAGATCAAGCTACAGTAGGTAGACAACCTAAATGGGCATTACCGCCGCGCGTACCGCCATAACGGTAACTGAAATTCAGTCGCATGTTAAAATAATTCGCGAAACTACTGCAAGGTGTTGCAAAGGGACGGATTGCGAAATTAATTTAATTGTAAAATGAGATAAAAGGAGGAAGCAAAACAACAATAACATTATGATATAACATTGTAACACCTTTAAAAATATTAAAACATTTACAGTGAGTTCATTTCAAAACGTAGGATAGTCTTAGGCTACAGTCTACTCATCAAAAATTAAAAGAAGACCTTTACACAAAGGATCATATGCATGCTATTGTTATTAAACATTATATATATAAGCTAAATGTTTTCATTTCATTTTCATTTCGGTTCCTTCTTGGTTTTAAAAAAATCTTCAGGGTTCATGCAGAGCGAAATGAGAACGCTCCAGCATTTAGCAATAATTCGTATTAACTCTGTTATTATTCTTGATTTTTCAAACTACCAACACTTTGCATTTTTGAATTATGCCTTATGTGTGAGCAAAAATTAAGTATTATTTGTTTCAGCTGTTTGATCGCACTGGTGCCTCGCGCACATATTCATTGGAAACAGCAGTCGTTCACCAACCATTTGGCGTGAGCACTTTGACATTGTTAATTATGATTTTTTTTTCCATCGATACTGAAACACACGTGAACTACACAGCCTATGTTACCTCATGAATAACAATTAAGCTTCAAATGGGCAACATCACATTTGGATTTCTCCTGAATGAGAAAGCCCAACCTTACCTTATGCTTAGCTTTAGATTATTATTATTATTATTTTTTTTTTTCTTATAGCTAAGCCTATATTATTATATACTGCAATTATATTTATCCATTAGAATTATATATTTTTAATAATTGTTTTGTTCTGATAAATTTGTTAAATTTAAAGGATTTGTTGTAAAGTGAAGGGAACTAAAAATATCCTGTTCGTACATTATAACATTATTAGGCCAGCCGTTATTATTTCTAAATGTAATATAATGCAACTTATACATGACTTATATTTTTTCCTCTCACAAACTCTGATTAATTTTTTAGCGTGTTTAAAAAAAACATGCAGCAAACAAAAATAGATGATGAATCCGTTAAAATGCAACCTATACACGACTTATATTTTCTGGACAAACTTTAATTTTTAGCGTGTTTAAAAAATAAAAAATAAAGAAAACATGCAGCAAATGAAATTATGCAATTAATGTGTTAAAATTTTGTTACTCTGGGTTAAAAGTAATTATAATTATTAGATACTTCAGAGTGGATATCGATGTTCATTTTTTTTGCCACCATGCCATGCTATGTCCCGAATCAACCTTTGTTTTATCTGGCAAGTACATTTTTAGTTCATCCTTCTCTTCTGCATGCTCCTCCTCATCAAGTGCACTTTGGTATATACCACGAGGCATGAAATCTCGTTGATCTCTCATTGCTTTGGTGTCATGTCATACACTGACTGCGCAGCCCCTGATTGCGTAATTTTTTTGCGTGATTTTTTTTGCGACTAACCACCTAATTAAAATGTATTCGACCAAGCCCTCTTCGTATCGACTAATGTTTAGTCAACTATTTGGGGGCAGCCCTAGTTATATTTCATTATAACTTTAGACTACAAGGTGGCGCTGCCACCAAACTTTTTGAGCACCTTCAGGGCATGGACCCGAAGATACTACTATAACTATACGCATTTTCCATTAAAAAAATACAGCATTTTAAAACATAATTCAAAATGGCCAACGCCTAAATTGGCTGACACAGGAAAATTGGATATCATTCTAATAAATACCCCTAATAAATAAATAATGAAATGTCATTAAAAAATACCATCGGCCTGATTAAATTTGACATTACAGAATTGTGACATTACAAATGGCATTGGATTTTAGAGCATAACAACTGAAGGTTTATGAAACGTTAGCCAATAAAGCATTTTTTTACACAATGGAACTTAAAGTTGTGAACTAAAGTATAATTTCAACCATACAGCATGTGAATAAATAAAATGCATACTTTTCATAACATTTCATTACTCATAAAATCCATAATCTTTCTGCAGGAGCAGAGCAGAGGACTCCGCTTGGTCTTAAAACTTTCCGCAAACATCTACGATCACAAATAACAATGATTTTCGTTAAATAATGATTAATTATCAATTGATAATTTGTTATTATCATTATGGTCTTGCAAAAATAATAATATGGGCTGCGAGAAAATAATCAATACAAAGAGTAGTGCTGCTGAGTACAGGCATGTTTCAGCTCAGTAACATGAAAACACATCGTTCCTCACAGCCAAAAAACAGACCGAATTCAGTTCAGCTGGAGGAGGTTAGGTTTTTTGGGGGTAGTTATGTATGTCATGTGGTGGTCGAGGTAAAGGTGTGAATCTCTTGCTCTTTCATATGGACAGTGTCTAATGAGGCTTTCAAACTTGCTAAACAAGTTTATATAGGACTGCTGTTTTGGTTATACACTAAAAAATGGTCTGCCCCCACGTAAGATTTTTCTAATTCTAGTCATTCATTTGTTATATTGAACTAATCAGAGGTTTATATTAAATTCACATAATCAAGTCTTAATATATTCTGCGCCCAAGCACATGCATTAAGTTTGCCACAAAGCACATGCAGAAGTAGCCTAATAAATGTGAAAAATGACATTATTTATAAATAAACTAATGTTTTCTTGTTGGCTGCAAGATGAAATTCACAGTGCTGGCTCTCTCCAACGAGAGAAATGCAACAGAAATGCAACATTCACAGATTATTAAATGTTGAATATTAATGCGCCCTGTCGTTAATGCACATTAATAATTTTTGCACTTGAATATGAATATTAATTCACATTTTGCATATGCATTACATGTAAATAATTTTTTTACATGCAATTATCCAAAATAAAATCACACAGTCACACAGTTATATCCTTAGCATATCCAAAACCTCAGAACAACTTGATGATGTAACAGAAACTATGGACTCTCTCTTTTCTAGCACTTTAAATACAGTTGCTCCTTTACACTTAAGGAAGGTTAAGGAAAACAGTTTGACACCATGGTATGATGAGCATACTCGCACCCTAAAGAGAGCAGCCTGAAAAATGGAGGGCAGCTGGAGGAAAACAAAACTAGAGGCATTTCGTATTGCTTGGTGGGAAAGTAACTTATCCTACAGAAAAGCATTAAAAACTGCTAGATCCGATTACTTTTCTTCTCTTTTAGAAGAAAACAAACATAACCCCAGGTATTTATTCAATACAGTGGCTAAATTAACGAAAAATAAAGTCTCAACCAGTGTTGAGATTTCCAAACACCACAGCAGTAATGACTTTATGAACTACTTTACTTCTAAAATCAATACTATTAGAGATAAAATTGCAACCATTCAGCCGTCAGCTACAGTATCGCATCAGACAGTGCACTATAGACCCCCTGAGGAACAGTTCCACTCATTCTCTACTATAGGAGAGGAAGAATTGTATACATTTGTTAAATCATCTAAACCAACAACATGTATGTTAGACCCTATACCATCTAAGCTCCTAAAAGAGTAGCTTCCAGAAGTCATAGATCCTCTTCTGACTATTATTAATTCCTCATTGTCATTAGGATATGTCCCCAAAACCTTCAAACTGGCTGTTATTAAGCCTCTCATCAAAAAACCACAACTTGACCCCAAAGAACTAGTTAATTATAGACCAATCTCGAATCTCCCTTTTCTGTCCAAGATACTAGAAAAGGTGGTCTCCTCACAATTATATTTCTTCTTAGAGAAAAATGGTATATGTGAGGATTTCCAGTCAGGATTTAGACCGTATCATAGTACTGCTCTCCTTAGAGTTACAAATGATCTGTTCTTATCATCTGATCGTGGGTGTATCTCTCTATTAGTTCTATTGGATCTTAGTGCTGAATCAGTTCGTAGCAGTGAATGAAGATGTATCATATTGATCACAAGTGCAGTATGGTACTACCTCAAGGCTCAGTACTAGGGCCGCTACTCTTCACGCTTTATATGTTACCCTTGGGAGATATCATCAGGAAACATGGTGTTAGCTTTCACTGTTATGCTGATGTTACTCAGCTCAATATTTCTTCGTGGCCCGGTGAAAAACACCAATTTGAAAAACTAATGGAATGCATAGTCGATATAAAAAACTGGATGACGAGTAATTTCTTGCTGCTAAATTCTTTAAAAAACAAACAGAGGTGTTAATTATAGGACCTAAAACTCTGCTTGTAATCACATAGAAAACTGTCTAAGACTTGATGGTTGCTCTGTCAATTCTTTGTCATCAGTTAGGAACCTAGGTGTGCTATTTGATCGCAATCTTGCCTTAGAAAGTCACGTTTCTAGCATTTGTAAAACTGCATTTTTCCATCTCAAAAATATATCTAAATTACGGCCTATGCTCTCAATGTCAAATGCAGAAATGTTAATCCATGCATTTATGACCTCAAGGTTAGATTATTGTAATGTTTTATTGGGTTGTTGTTCTGCACGCCTATTAAACAAACTACAGCTAGTCCAAAATGCAGCAGAAAGAGTTTTTACTAGAACCAGGAAGTATGACCATATTAGCCCGGTCCTGTCAACACTGCACTGGCTCCCTATCAAACATCATATAGATTTTTAAATATTGCTTATTACTTATAAAGCCCTGGATGGTTTAGCACCTCAGTATTTGAATGAGCTCCTTTTACATTATAATCCTCTACGTCCGCTATGTTCTCAAAACTCAGGTAATTTGATAATACCTAGAATATCAAAATCAACTGCGGGCGGCAGATTCTTTTCCTATTTGGTGCCTAAACTCTGAAATAACCTACCTAACATTGTTTGGGAGGCAGACACACTCTTGCAGTTTAAATCTAGATTAAAGACCCATCTCTTTACCCTGGCTTACAAATAACATACTAATATGCTTTTAATATCCAAATCCATTAAAGGATTTTCATGCTGCATTAATTAGGTAAACCGGAACCGGGAACACTTCCCATAACACCCTATGTACTTGCTACATCATTAGAAGAATGGCATCTACACTAATATTTGTCTGTTTTCTCTCTTATTCCGAGGTCACCATAGCCACCAGATCCAGTCTGGATCCAGATCAGAGGGTCACACTGCAGTCACCCGGATCCAGTACTTATCCAGACCAGATGGTGGATCAGCACCTAGAAAAGACCTCTACTACCCTGAAAGACAGCGAAGATCAGGAAAACTAGAGCCCCAGATACAGATCGCCTGTAAAGACCTTGTCTCAGAGGACCAGAGGAGGACTGGCCCCCTAACTGGTTTCTCCCAAGGTTTTTTTCTCCATTCTGTCACCGATGGAGTTTTGGTTTGGACACTATTTAACTGAACAGAGATGACATCACTGAATTCAATGATGAACTGTCTTTAACTATCATTTTGCATTATTGACACACTGTTTTCCTAATAAATGTTGTTTAGTTGCTTTGACGCAATGTATTTTGTTTAAAGCGCTATATAAATAAAGGTGAGTTGAGTTGACATTAAAATCAGCAGTGTAAAATTTGCAGTGTCAAAAGTAATTAATTCCCAAAGAGTTGAATTAACAATCTACACTGTTAAACAATACTCATGTTCAGTGTTGTTATATGGTGTAATTTAACTTTTACACTGACAGTGTGGAATAAAAAAACAGCTGAATTGTCTGGACTCCGCCGCTCAGTTGCTGCTGACTCGAGAAGTGACGACGCCATCTTTTCTTTGAGCGACCGAGACGGTAAGTTGGATTGCTTTTCTCGATAAAAGTACACTGGAAACATTTTTGCTGATAATTTTACCCAAAATATGATTGGGGGTGAACACATTTAGAAATTACTAACTGCAAGTGTTTTTGTCAGGTTTAGTTTCAAGTTCGTGTTCGTGAAGTGCAGAGATGTAAGTTACAGAAGAGTGAAAGTTTCTCAGGTTGATTCGGTTTCCTGAAAAAAAGGTGACTACGCGTTAAGTAACTTTTTTGAATGTGCTCACTTATGTACTTTTTATAACGTTATATGTTTTACACTTCTTTCAGATACGTTATGTTCGTCAACACGTCCTCTCTCCTCTGTTCCCGCCGAGGTGTGGGGTTACTGGAGTCTGGACGCTGAAGACTGAAGCAGCTCAGTTACATTCGGTAGGTTTTCTGCTCAAATTAGACAATTCATCGAATGGTAAATGCATTTGTTTTTGAAAACACAGTGTGACATTTCGCTGTTTCAATGCTTTGAAACGGTAATGGGGGACTGTTAAACATTACGCGCTAACAAATACATTTTTTGTGACTCATAACACCGTGTTGAAGTTTCTGTCTCACCGCTTCAGATGTGCAGTTTTTCTGCAGACAGTGCTGCTATAACGCGGAACATTTACCAGTCATTTGATTGACGTTATCTAAAGCAAAACTCTGAGACTAGAGCACATTTAAAAACTTAAAGACTATTTGCCATTGCCTTAACGTACGTTGCTTGTTCTCAGTGCTGAATATCATGTCTGACATGTCGTCATATCTGCGTCAAGACACAAACGCGCTTCTGTCAAGCTTTTCTTATGACAATTACGTTTATGCAAGTATCGTGAAAGTGAGTTCAAGGTAGGTTAAACTGTAAATCTGTCAGTCTTTCAGTTTCCTTCAGTGCCCACTGCCATAGCGTGCATGTTCTTTATCAATTCATATGGCATGCTATTTTGGGTTAAATAATGTCCTAAATGTTTCCAGAAATACAAAGTTATAAGTTTTAATGAAGAAATATGTCTGAATCTATAGTACACTGTTAATTTTAAGATGCATTATTACTCGTTATTTTTTTTTAAATTCATTAATACAAATGTATTTAATAATCCGATTAAATAAATACTTAAATTGTTTCAGGCCTCCATGTGAATATTGAACAATATCTAATTTATCCTAGAATGATGTAAAAAAAAAAAAAAAAATTGATGACTGAGTGTGAGTGATGGATGCCCTACAAGAAAGGAGCAGAATGCCGAAGATGACGCCACAAGTGTGAGTCTGTCTCATTTATGTTATTCTGTGTGCAGTACAAATTTAAAATGCACAAATGAATATGAAAATTTTAAGTTTAACTGGGAAGGCTCACAATGTTCTCAAACTGCAAAAAGATAAATGTTAAGTTGACCCAAAAATTGTCATTTCTCACGCTGTCATTTTAAACCTGCAAGACTTGCATTCATTTACAAAACAAAAATAAAGATTTCGAATGAGATAATTTCCTTCCATCGACAGTCTACACAACTACTACTTTGATACTTCAAGTAGTTCATAAAGAGATCATAAAACTAACCCAAATGAATCAAGCAGTTTAGTCCAAATTTTCTGAAGAGACTCGATCACTGTACAATGAACCGAATAACTTTTTCACATTTAAACATTGATCAGGGAACATAAACAGAAAATTTGGACTAAACCACGATACAGTAGGTGGCCATCCTTTCTGGGGCTTACCGCCGCGCATACCGCCGCGGTGGTAACTAATTCAGTCGCGTGTTAAAATCATTCGCGAAACTACCGCCAGGTGGCGCAAAGGGACGGATTGCGAAATGAATGTAATTGTAAAATGAGATAAAAGAAGGATGTAAAACAACAATAACATTATGATATAACATTGTAACATTTAAAAAAAAAAAACTTTTTTTTTTACAATTTGTTAATTTTTAAAATGTAGGATAGTCTTAGACTACAGTCTACTAAACAAAAATTAAAAGAAGACCTTAACACAAAGGATCACATGCATGCTATTTTTATTAAACAGTAAATAAATATAAGGCCTATATGTGTATATATATATATATATATATATATATATATATATATATCAATAATATAGGCCTTTTGTGTGTGTATATATATATATATATATATATATATATATATATATATATATATATATATATATATATATATATAAGCTGAACGGTCCAGCATTTAGCAATAATTAGTATTAACTCTGTTATTATTCTTGATTTTTCTAACTACCAGCATTTTTGAATTATGCCTTATGTGTGACCAAAAATTAAGTATTATTTGTTTCAGCTGATCGTGCTGGTGCCTCGCGCACATAATGGAAACAGAAGTCGTTCACCAGACATTCGGCGTGAGCACTTTGACATTGTTAATTATGATTTTTTTTTCATCAATACTGAAACGCACACAGCCTATTTACCTCATGAATAATAGTTAAGCTTCAAATGGGCAACATCACATATATGGAAACGTTTGATTTCTCCCGATTGAGCCTATAGTCTATTTGTTTCCTCTCACAAACTCTGATTTATTTTATAGCGTTTAAAAAAAAAACACATGCAGCAAACGAAAATAGGTGATTGATCCGTTAAAATGAAACCTATAAACGACTCATATATTTTTTTCCTCTGACAAACTTAATTTATTTTTTAGCGTGTTTAAAAAATAAAAAATAAAGAAAACATTCAGCAAATGAAAATAGGTGATTAATCCGTTAAAATTTGTTACTCTTGGTTAACAGTACTAATTATAATTATTTTACTTCAGAACAGAGCCTGGGACTAATCTAGGTTATCCATGTTTTTTTTATTTATTTATTATTTTTTTTTATTGCATCTGAAAACGACTTTGTTCATTACATTCACTTCACGCGATCTGGCGCAGATCAGCCTCCTGCAAAGCTCAGCTGTGGACGATTTAAAAATGTTTGATATAAAGCAGTGGTTCTCAACCCGCGTCCGGTCACGAATTCAAATGCGGCCCGCACCACATGCTGAAAAAAAAAAAAAAAAAAAAAAAAAAAACCTTTATCAGTTTGTAAAATTTTATTTTTTACATCAATTTAAAAAAAATATGCTACTAATGAAATATAAGCTATACCCTAATGTTTTTATGTGATTTTTTTCTTCTTCTTATATTATTTTCAGACATGAGCACTGGCATAAGCATTTAACGAACACATACAAGCGCGCACTTTGGCAGAATTCAATTCAAATAGTCATCAACAGCCATTAGGTAAATTGCCTTCTAAGGTAAAATTGCGCATCAGAATGGACACATTTGTTTTTTAAGGGAGAAAAAAAAAGAAATTCAAAAAATGCCAGCGAATGAACATGTACAAACTGTCAATAGTTGCAGTATCAGTATTGAAGGAGAAGTGCTGGATTTTCAATTTTTTTTTTATGCTTTCCATATTTGGGTCAAAATAGGCTACATTTGTGAACGCACATTTTCTGAAATGTTGCGCGTCAGGTCATGCAAGCCTGCATCTTAAACCCTCTGTCAAACTTTCTGCGTCCGCGAGTCCGCTATGGACCGTTAGGTAGGCGTGATGTAAAAATCGTCATTGGAGAGTGTGTGCAGAGACTCTAGCAGACGACCGCGCGGACAGGTGCGCCTGGGTCAGTTGGCTTCAAAAGCAAAATTGCACATATGCAGGCAGAGTGAAGAAGCTCATTGCTACTCAAACCTGTGCAATCCGTTAGTAAAAGATTATAAAGACTCTGAGATGTGCAATAATTCTGGGCAATTGCAGAGATGGCCATCATCCTGCACATTCAGAAGTATAAATTGAAGAAGTCTGTGTCCGCGCTGGCCGTGTACGCGTCTGGATTGCTCATGCGGAAAGTATAACAGGCGTTACAATCGCAACTTCTTTGTTACTCCTTTCAAGCTAAATCTCACAAAATTGGTCAGCTCCAGACAGCATCAGGTGTTTTATTTATGGGGAGTAGAATTGTTTATTTCAATGAATGTAATAGATATCATAATAGTTAGGCTATAATATTATAAATCAGGTTGGTTTGTATTGCTGACGTAATATGTAAATTATATGCGTAGACTTGCACTTAGACCATAGTGCGGCTCGCTGGAAAAAAAGGTTAAGAACCAATGATATAAAGGTTGCTGTCCCATTTTATACAGGAATTGTTCATTTAAAAAAATCGAATTATATTGTTAGTTCTAATTATATTGTTAACAAGTTCATTTAGAACTTTTTTTACTTATAAACTCCTTGATAATTTAAAGTTAGTTTAATAGTATTTAAATTCAAGTTTAAAAAAAAGGTTTTAATTGCTTAAATTATTTTTATTAATTAATAATATGTTATCATGTTTATTCTTGTAAAAAATATGTGTTTATTCTTTAGGAAAACAAGGGAAAAAATAAGGGACAATCCGAATATTTGTTTTGCTTTACCTATTTATGTAAGCTACAATTATTCAAATAATAATAATAATAAAATAATGTCATTAAAAAATACCATTGGCCTGAGTAATTTTGACCATTATAGAATTGTGACTTTAAAGATTAGTCATTTAGGTGGTAAAAATACTGTGAAATTAATAATGGCATGGATTTTAGAGCATAACAACTGAAGGTTTATGAAACATTAGCCAATAAAGCATTTTTTTAAACAACAGAACTTAAAGTTGTGAACTAAAATATTTCAACCATACAGCATGTGAATAAATAAAATTCATAATTTTCATAACATTTCATTATTCATAAAATGCATAACATTTCTGGTGTTTGGATATGTAGGTACTTCAATATGATGAGCTCCAAGTTTAAGAATAGTCCTAGACTTCTCTCTCTCTTTAACAGCATTAGCTCAATGATATACGTCTTCCTTCCGTTAGACTTTTCCTGCCTTGCTAAATGTTGGGCTCATGATCAATAAGTTTGCCTCAATCTGATTCAGTAAAGTCAAACGGCAGACAGTGAAGCCTCGGAGACCCGCCTGCTGTGAGGCGGGAACAGAGGACTCCGCTTGGTCTTAAAGCCTCCCGCAAACATCCACGATCACAAATAACAATGATTTTCGTAAAATAATGATTCATTATTAATTGATGATTTGTTATTATCATTATGGTCTTGTGAAAATAATAATATGGGCTGCGAGAAAATTATGAAGTGTAGTGCAGGCATGTTTCAGCCCAGTAACACACCGTTCCTCAGAGCAAAAACACAGACCGAATTCTGTTCAGCTGGAGGGGGTTGGGTTTTGGATAGTTATTCATGGCTTGTGGGATCAAGATAAAGGTGTGAATTGCTCTTTCATATGGACAAGTGTCTTATGAGGCTTTCACTTGCTGAACCGGTTTATATAGGACTGTTGTTTTGGTTATATTCACAGTGCTGGGTTTCTCCGACGAGAGAAATGCAACATTCACACATTACACTATTCCTTTTTGCTTAAAAACATTTCAAGCTTTCTGTAGATATATTTTTAATGTAGCCTACCTATGTGAGACACCACGATATTATGTTAATTAAAAAATTATACATTCATTATCATGAAAAATTAAAGTGATGAGACGGCGCCTCCCTGTCATTAATGCACATTAATAATTTTTGCACAAACACTTGAATATGAGCTTCTTATCACGAGTAAAATTCATGCCAACAGCCAACATATTTAGCTTGATCAGAAGGTTGACTGGAAGAGTCGAGCGGGATGTTAAGAGTTTGTCTGTTTCTTTTACTGATTATTTTCGGGTTAAAGCATGATTTAAACAGATTCACACTCAATCGCTTTCGCAATAATGCGTTCAAACAAATGTAATCTTACAGTCAGTGTTGGGAAAGTTCACTTTCTACATGAACTAGTTCAAAGTTCAATTCACAAATTTTAAAATGAACTAGTTCAGTTCATAGTTCAAACTATAAAAATTTGAACTGTTCACACAGTTCCAAAAATGAACTAGTTCATAGTTATTTTTTTCCATATGTTGCTGCGAGCTATTATTTTTCAAAATTATTGCAACAGCCCATATAGAATTACAGACAGCAATTATTGTATCAGTTTTAACAATGAAGCTAAGCGTCAGACTCAGATTTCATCTTCATATCCAATTTTGAATCCTTATCCAACCAGGGTTTACATTAGCATTGAGGGGACAGCACTTCCCCCTTGTTGCTTTAATGCTTTGTCTCCCATTCTCACCGACCTTGTCATAAACATCATAAAAATCTTTGAAATGATCATACGCCTTCTTGCTTAATGCTGCTGTCGCCTCGATGCCTTTTTTTTTTTTTTTGATGACGCGTCACGCATGCGGCGAACGGTCGTGCGACACTGGTGGCTGGTGTTGCCAGATTGGGTGTTTTTCCGCTACATATTAAGACCCGTTTACGGTGTGTTTTAGCCAGTTTTTCGCCTGGAAGGCTCTATAGAAATCTGGCACCCTATTGAACGAAGTTAACCTGAGAGAGCGTGCCGTTCACAAACACCAGAATGAACGAGTTGACAGTAACGTTCATCAGGCAGTAATACAGCACGTTCAGTTCACGTTCGCCCAAAATATGAACGAGTTCATGAACTATCCTTCAATGAACGCGTTCAGGCACAACACTGCTTACAGTGCTACATTATCAGCATGCTATCTGATTTTGAAATCTTGAAGAAGGTAATCGATCTGTTTAGAGAAAATAATTGACAAAGATGTTATTTTCATCACAAACTAAATTTTCACAGCAGAAAGCAGCAATTAAAGACGTAGCTAATGCTTACAATGTTATTAGTTTGGCATGTGATATAGGGAAAAAGTTTACACATAGCTTAAGCCACTTTGAAACTCTCCTGTTATTTTTTAAAATTATTATTATTATTATTTAATATGCTTTGTTATGAACATAACATTTCAAACATACTGAAATACTTTATTCACTGGGTGAAGGCGGAGCGCGTTTCTGGTATCAGTTCGCGCGGAGGGGAAGTTGTTGCTGCTCACAGATTACGCTGCGAGTGAGAGAGATGTTTAACCTGACGAAACGAACATCTGCCAAAAATCAACCTGCAGCAATGCTCCTTCATCGACTGGCCAAGCTTTACTTTTGTAGGTCGCATGGCAGTAAATAATTCGATAATATGACCATGCAGTCAATACAGATATTTAATAAAAACGTTAAAACAAGCAGGGCTGTAAAACTATAGAACTATATTAAAACTTGTTTTGTGAAATTTCTTCGTCATCTGAATATTGATTTAAAAATCGTTATTTTTTTTCAAAAAGGTTCCCTTTAAAATTACTTTAGTTATCAATTACTAAAGCTTTTTTTTTTTACATTGTGTGAATGTTGTTGATTATAATGAGAGAACTTGCATTTAATTGTGAGGACGTTTTATTAATTCTTTAGAGTTTCAAAGATTTAATCATGCCAGTTTAATTTTATTCGTTTCTTGTTTTAGGCAAATTAGGCCTAAATAATGGGAACTAAATTATACACTGCTTCACATTTAAACATGCAACAATTTCTTAATCAGTTTACTGACAAATATCTTTTTCCCAATAGGTTATGTCAAAATAAAGGGCAGGTAACGAATAACAAAAATGCATGTTGTTTTATTAAAGGAAAAAATATATTTATATTTAAAATATAAATTAAAATATAGGCATAATATATTAAAATTGACATTTTGCATATTAATCCATGTAGCCTACCCCCTAAAATAGGCTACCACTTTTAATGCTCGGATGCAAAGTAAACCACAATTTATTTCGAATAATATAACGCATAATTAATATAATATAAATAATACTGCACACCTTTTAAATGTGTCCAATCTAAAATATGGTTTAATACCATGTAGCTTGGAAAATATAAGCACAGACTCTTTCTCTTTCTCGTTCTAAGAAATGCATATAACTTCGTAAATACCAAACTTTCTTCTGTGAGTATTAAATATTAAATATATTAAATATTTAAACTATAGTGTTTTTCTTTCATTTTCCGTGACTGAAGCAGTCAAATGTAACACATCAGCGAGGCAAAACTGACGTCTATTTGCGAAAATGTGCTTTGATGCGCTTGTTTGATAACTTGTGGTTAAAGCGCCACTCAGCGTTCAAAGGCTGCAAATGCACTTTACACCGTGGCACCGGCGGTAGGTGTGGCGGTAAAAGCGGCGTTTCGGATGTCTAGTTAGTGTATGTATGGATTACTTCTCTTTATGAAGTATTAAAGTGGACATCATTCAAGGGTCAGAAATCTTATATTTTATAAAAATATCCTCAGTTGTGTTTGAAAGATAACAAAAGGCTGAGTAAACTGATTAAATTGTAATTTTTTTTAATGAACCCTGTAATAAAAGTATATGGCCATATGTGTCACCCAAGATGCGTGCTAATGCCAGGTTGTGAACAGAGCCACTGTGTGACTACACAATCAACTGAGCAGAAGGGTTCCTGAGAGAGATGTTGTCATTAAGTTTTTTTTTTTTTACCCAAGAAGCCAAGTTCCTGGCTTCTCCCAAGACCTTCAAGGACTCAATTGATCTCTGAATCGGCTGTACAGGAGGATAAAACCGATTATCTAAGGTGAGACTATATTTCAGGATTAGAATATCTATATTCATTACATTTACATTACATTTATTCATTTAGCTGACGCTTTTATCCAAAGCGACTTACAATTGCTATATATGTCAGAGGTCGCACGCCTCTGGAGCAACTAGGGGTTAAGTGTCTTGCTCAGGGACACATTGGTGTCAACCAGTGGATTCGAACCCAGGTCTCTCAGACCAATGGCATGCATCTTATCCACTGGACAGTGATATTGCATCAATTGTTCACCTACTTCATTTGATTCCACCATCATCACTAGGCTGTAAGGGACCTGGAAAAATGTCAATGTAATGATAAAAATTTAACTTTCATATATTTTAGATTAATTGCACACCAACTGAAATATTTCAGGTCTTTTATTGTTTTAATACTGATGATTTTGGCATACAGCTCATGAAAACCCAAAATTCCATATTTCATCCGACCAATAAAAGAAAAGTGTTTTTAATACAAAAAAAGTCAACCTTCAAATAATTATGTTCAGTTATGCACTCAATACTTGGTCGGGAATCCTTTTGCAGAAATGACTGCTTCAATGCGGCGTGGCATGGAGGCAATCAGCCTGTGGCACTGCTGAGGTGTTATGGAGGCCCAGGATGCTTCGATAGCGGCCTTGAGCTCATCTAGAGTGTTGGGTCTTGCGTCTCTCAACTTTCTCTTCACAATATCCCACAGATTCTCTATGGGGTTCAGGTCAGGAGAGTTTGCAGGCCAATTGAGCACAGTAATACCATGGTCAGTAAACCATTTACCAGTGGTTTTGGCACTGTGAGCAGGTGCCAGGTCGTGCTGAAAAACGAAATCATCTCCATAAAGCTTTTCAGCAGATGGAAGCATGAAGTGCTCCAAAATCTCCTGATAGCTAGCTGCATTGACCCTGCCCTTGATAAAACACAGTGGACCAACACCAGCAGCTGACATGGCACCCCAGACCATCACTGACTGTGGGTACTTGACACTGGACTTCAGGCATTTTGGCATTTCCTTCTCCCCAGTCTTCCTCCAGACTCTGGCACCTTGATTTCCGAATGACATGCAAAATTTGCTTTCATCCGAAAAAAGTACTTTGGACCACTGAGCAACAGTCCAGTGCTGCTTCTCTGTAGCCCAGGTCAGGCGCTTCTGCCGCTGTTTCTGGTTCAAAAGTGGCTTGACCTGGGGAATGCGGCACCTGTAGCCCATTTCCTGCACACGCCTGTGCACAGTGGCTCTGGATGTTTCTACTCCAGACTCGGTCCACAATCTTTCTCAGGGTCCGGTCACCTCATCTCGTTGTGCAGCGTTTTTTGCCACACTTTTTCCTTCCCACAGACTTCCCACTGAGGTGCCTTGATACAGCACTCTGGGAACAGCCTACTCGTTCAGAAATTTCTTTCTGTGTCTTACCCTCTCTTCTGGACGGCAGTCTTACCCATGATTACGGTTTTGAGTAATGAACCAGGCTGGGAGTTTTAAAAGCCTCAGGAATCTTTTGCAGGTGTTTAGAGTTAATTAGTTGATTCAGATGATTAGGTTAATAGCTCGTTTAGAGAACCTTTTCATGATATGCTAATTTCTAGAGACAGGAATTTTGGGTTTTCATGAGCTGTATGCCAAAATCATCAGTATTAAAACAATCAAAGACCTGAAATATTTCAGTTGGTGTGCAATGAATCTAAAATATATGAAAGTTAAATTTTTATCATTACATTATGGAAAATAATGAACTATCACAATATGCAAATTTTTTGAGAAGGACCTGTATGCTTTTAAAGTTGTCACTTTGCCCATTTGTTCAATAAATGTTGAAATGTATACATCTGTCTGAAGACTCTTGATTTTATGTCTAATGTTGTGCATGAACACCATACAATAGCATTTTTTTGTTTGCACTGAAAAGAGTACTTTATTAATTACACTTAAAACAACACCAGGGGTGTTAAATACCTCAGAGTGTAAAATTTGGAGTGTTACACTTTACACTTGGAGCATCATTTTTCTACACTATACGGTGCTATATTAAGACTAAAAAATCAACACTACGAATGGTGTACTTTTAACACTAGACAGATTGGGACCATATATGATCTTAGTAGTGTTAAAATTAATTGACACTCCGTTTTTTACTGTGCACACGTGCAGTGCAAATCTTGCACATTTTACACACCTGCATTTAAACGCAGCTGCATGTTTTAAAATTAAATTACATGAAAGCAAGTAGGGCTGGGTGATAAATCGATTTTTGTTTGAATGAAAATCGGTTTTCTTTTTAACATCCACCGACGCTCCACTCAGGGATCCCGTAGTTCCGAGTGGGCTCCTCCCTGCACGTCTGACAGAGACAAACTGTGCTGACAAAGGGAGGATATTAAGAGTCTGAGCATTGTGGATTTCACTCGCTCCAAGAGCCTCCATCACGAGTACAATTCATGCCAACAGCCCGTAATACAGCTGCATATTCAGCAAGAATTCATGTTAAACATATTTATCCATGGCTTGATCAGGTTATAATGACTGCAAGAGTCGAGCGGGATGTTAAAGGCTTAGGAGTTTGTCTGTTTCTTTTACGGATTATTTTCAAGTTAAAGCATGATTTAAACAGATAAAGCACAGTCACACACAATCGCTTTAGCAATAATGTATTCAAACAAATGTAATCTTACAGTGCTACATCATCAGTAGGCTATCTGATTTTGAAATCTTGAAGAAATTCATCAATCTGTTTAGATAAAATAACGGACAAAAATGTACTGTTATTTTCCACACAAACAAAATTTGTACAGCAGAAAGCAGCAAGTAAAGATTTAATGCTTACAATGTTATTAGTTTGGCTTGTGATTTTTGGCAAAAAAGTTACTCACAATAGCCTAAGCCACTTTGAAACTTATTTATTTATTTATTTATAGGCTACCTTATTAACATAACATTTCAAACATACTGAAATACTTTATCCACGGAGTGAAGGCGAGCTGTGTTTCTGGTATCAGTGAGTGTGGAGCTGATGTTCAGAGTGCAAAGAGGAAGTTGTTTCTGCTCCACTCACAGACTCTGCTGCCGAGTGAGAGATATTTTCACCCAATGAAATGAAGACATCCGCAGCAGCACAAGCACAGCATATCCGCCAAAAGCAACCTGCAGCATTGATCGTTGCTCGGCTCGCCAAACTTTACTTTTGCAGGTCGCATGGCAGTAAATAACACGATGATATGACCATGCAGTCAATACAGATATTTAATAAAAACATTAAAAACAAGCAGGGCTGTAACATAACCTATAAAAAAAACACATGCCAGGTCTACACCGGACACAAATGGCGTGATCTGACAAAAGACAACAGAACCCAGTGATAGATACACTGGACATGATCCTCATCAGTGAACTGATGCTCGTTCTGTTTATGATGAAATGTTCTGACACTGCGTTCAGATGATTTGACACTGTAGTGTGATGTCATTAAGTTTAGACACACTTTTGACACAGTGGGGAATGGATGACAACTCTCGCGTCTGGTGTAGACACAGACAGTGACTGCTCTATTAACAAATAAGTTATATAAGAAAAAAAAAAAAAAAACACTAAACCAGCGGCATAATGAGATGGAAATATAGACTAGAAAATATATTAACAGGTCCTCTGTCCATGACACTGACTCACTGCGGACCAACCAGTTTTAATCTGAACATCTCTTAACGCTTAGTGGATGGTAAGATGCATGATGGGCTGTTTTTAGGCCATATGCTATCACCCAACACTAATTGTAAGCAAAGAAGGCTCCCTTTAAAATCACTTAAGTTGTCAATTAATAAAGCTATTTTTTTTTACATCGTGTGCATTTTGTTGATTATAATGAGAGAACTTGAGTTTAATCGTGAGGACGTTTTATTATTCCATCAATTCTTTAGAGTTTCAAAGATTTAGCTAAATCGTGCAGGTTTAATTTATTCGTTTCTTGTTTTAGGCTAATTACGCGTAAATAATGTGAACGTAATTATACAGTGCTTCACATTTAAACATGGAACAATTTCTTAATCAGTTTACAGACAAATGTCTTTTTCCCAAGAAGTTATCTGTCAAAATAAAGGACAGGTAACAAATAAAAAAAAATGCATGTTTTATTAAAGGAAAAAATATAATTATTTAAAATATAAATTAAAATATAGGAATAATATATGAAAATATTGACAATGCATATTAATCCAGCCTACCCCCCTAAAATAGGCTACCACTTTTAATGCTCCGATGCGAAGTAAACCACAATTTCTTTTGAATAATATAACATATTCATATAATATAAATAATACTGCACACCTTTTAAATGTATCAAATCTAAAATATGGTTTAATACCATGTAGCTTAGAGAAAATATAAGCACAGGGTCAGGCACAGGCTTGACATTTATCCTGCTTGAATTCGTTCTAAGAAATGCAAATAACTTTTTAAGTACCAAACTTTCTTCAGTGAATATTACATATTAAATATATTAAATATTTTATCTAATATATATATATATATATATATATATATATATATATATATATATAATATATAGGCAAAACTGACAACTATTTGCAAAAATGTGCTGTGATGCGTTTGTTTGATAACTTGTGGTAAAGCGCCACTCAGTGGTCAAAAACTGCAAATGCACTTTACAGACACCGCGGCGGCGGTACATGGGGCGTTTTGGATGTCTACCTACTGTATACACACACACACACAACAAATATTTTATTCTAGTAGTCATTATCTTAATCACGTTGTGCTTCCTATTGGCTGGTGTCCCAGAGCACTAGCCCAGGCCCATTTATGGATAATCCGGCTCTGTATATACAGTATGTGAATGTACAAACCTAACTCCAAAAAAGTTGGGACACTTTACAAATTGTGAGCAAAAAAAGGAATGGAATAATTTACAAATCTAATAAACTTATATTTTGTTCACAATAGAATATAGATAATAAGGCTGTGCGATATGGGGAAAATATCAATTTTTTTTGACAGATACTGCGATTGCGATTTGATTTGCGATTTTAAATTTGCAAAGTCAAGCTTCAGCTCAATACTGTCAATAATGTGCAGCAGAGTATGAGTATTATTGCCCTGCTGAAAAAAAAAGGAATTAATGTCATTCTATCCAATACAATTCCCATTATAACCCTGAAATCTTTCAATTTTCAATTGTGTTTTGGGAGGGGTTCTATATATACCTATATATATATATATATATATATATATATATATATATATATATATATATATATATATATATATAACAGGCTGCATGAGTGCGGCAAGTGTGAACGGCTCGTCCAGGACGCGGGATTTGCACCGCATGGGGAAGAGAGGAGCGAGTATGAGAGACATTCAGAGACAGGCTGTATGTGCGATCCTCTGAATGGGGAATAGCGAACATGCAATAAGAGATGCTCTTGATATGCATTGTGCGCAGCTCTTGTAAATTATCTTTTTTGTTCATTGTCTGTCTTTTCAAAGCTTAAGTTACATAACGTTTTTCTTTACGTTTTAATTTGCCTAACTATTGACCTGAGCCTTTTTTTTTTTTTTTTTTTAATAAATGGTGGGCGTTTACACAGTTGTCTAGAGCAGTGCTGATTGGGGAGAAAAGTGGTGTGCTCGCTCTATTTGTTAGTAAGTCTGTCACTCAAGGCTGCAGTCCTGCATATGCTCTGGAACAGTCTAATATCCAATCCACATCGCAGGCATTTGCGATTAGCAAATCACAGCATCTCAAATCGCGATTTTGATTCGATTTTGATTCGATTTTGATTTAATCGCACAGCCCTAATAGATAACATATCAAATGTTGAAAGTGAGACATTTTTAAATGTCATGCCAAATATTGGCTCATCTTGGATTTCATGAGAGCTACACATTCCACAAAAGTTGGGATAGGTAGCACTAAGAGGATTAAAAAGTTAAATGTACATATAAGGAACGACTGGAGGACCAATTTGCAACTTATTAGGTCTATTGGCAACATGATTAAGTATAAAAAGAGCCTCTCAGAATGGCAATGTCTCTCAGAAGTCAAGATGGGCAGAGGATCACCAATTCCCCCAACACTGCGGCGAAAAATAGTTGAGCAATATCAGAAAGGAGTTTCTCAGAGAAAAACTGCAAAGTGTTTCAAGTTATCATCATCTACAGTGCATAATATCATCCAAAGATTCAGAGAATCTGGAACAATCTCTGTGTGTAAGGGTCAAGGCCGGAAAACCATAATGGATGCCTGTGATATTCGGGGCCTTAGACGGCACAGCATCACATACAGGAATGCTACTGTAATGAAAATTACAACATGGGTTCAGGAGTACTTCCAGAAAACATTGTGAACACAATCCACCATGCCATTCGCTGTTGCCAGCTTAAACTCTGTAGGTCAAAAAAAGAAGCCATATCTAAACATGATCCCGAAGCACGGGCATTTTCTCTGGGCCAAGGCTCATTTAAAATGGACTGTGGCAAAGTGGAAAACTGTTCTGTGGTAAGACGAATCAAAATTTCAAGTTATTTTTGGAAAACTGGGATGCCATGTCATCCGGACTAAAGAGGACAAGGACAACCCAAGTTCAGCACTCAGTTCAGAAACCTGCATATCTGATGGTATGGGGTTGCATGAGTGAGTGTGGCATGGGCAGCTTACAAATCTGGAAAGGCACAAATCAATGCTGAAAGGTATATCCAAGTTCTAGAATAACATATGCTCCCATCCAGCTGTTGTCTCTTTCAGGGAAAACCTTGCATTTTCCAACATTACAACCACATACTGCATCAATTAAAACATTATGGCTGGGTAGAAGGATCCATGTACTGAAATGGCCAACCTACAGTCCAGATCTTTCAGCCATAGAAAACATTTGGTGCATCATAAAGAGGAAGATGCGACAAAGAAGACCTAAGACAGTTGAGCAACTAGAAGCCTGTATTAGACAAGAATGGGACAACATTCCTATTCCTAAACTTGAGCAACTTGTCTTCTCAGTCCCCAGATGTTTGCAAACTGTTATAAAAAGAAGAGGAGATGCCACACAGTGGTAACAATGGCCTTTGTCCCAATTCTTTTGAGATGTGTTGATACCATGAAATTTAAAATCAAATTATTTTTCCCTTAAAATTATACATTTTCTCACTTTAAAATATATATTGTGTTTATTTGAGCACTTCCATCAGTGCCTGCAAAACACTAAAATAAATATCAAATAAATAATAAAGTTAAACAAGAAAGTAGCCTAAATAAGAAGTTAAATACACTGTCTCCCAGTGCGACAAAATAACTCATATTCAATGATGCTACAATGGATACAGAACAAAACGACACGACAAATCCTCATCCCATTTATGAGGTAATACACAGAGTTGAAATGTACAGGTTAGACACTAGACAGGTGCATCCAAAATCACATAATTATGCTCTATTTTAAGACATTTTGTAGAATAAATAGTGTGAGTAGTGCGTTCACAATGAAAATTAACAGCCAACTTAATCTCTAACACCACCATTCTACTTTCTGTTGTTGGCGTTTCTTTGTCTGCAAACTGCACCGTTCACATGCTAAGTAGTAAGGGAGCATTTTAAACCCTTACCAGTCGCCCCCCTTTTTTGGGCATTGAGACAGAAATGACATACTCAAAATAAAAAAGTTTCTGCTTATGATTCTTTCTGACTAGATACATAATCAACATTTGTTCACAAAGCTGACACTTCAAAGTTTACTGTTCAGGAATCAGAATCACTCAGACTGTTATGATAATAGAGATATATAAGCTCAAACAAATACAAAAATAAAAATATTTAAAACATTTTTTAAATGTTTAAAAAAAATTGTTGATGTAAGATATGAGTTTAGAGATACAGTGTAGTTAAAGCCACAAGTCTTTCAAAACTTCATTAGAAATTTAATAATTTATCTGCAAAACTATGAATTTTATGAAGTATTTTCTAAGGCCATGTCATGTGTGTGTTTAGAGAAGGCTAATCAGATTGATTTATGGCACTTGTCATCTCTGTAAGATCTCACATGTAAACACTCCTGTGCTCTCTTTATGTGTGTTGGCTTTCAAAACTCCCTGTTTCATGGTTCTATTGTTCTCACCAAACGAGTCTTTCACACCTCCGCCAGGTATGACACATTATCTGCATTATTCTTTTATCATTATTCTTTTGTTTTTATTCCACCTTTATCAGACTTTTTTTGTGGAATTTCAGTGTTTACAAAGCAGCGATCTCACTTCAGTCTCTGTATGCATTTAGCCCTTATTTATCAAAAGTCTTACTATAAAAATACAACGAAACATTTTCTTACGACCTTACGTGAATTATTGTGACAGAAATGCATTACGAAGAAATGCACCTGCTATTAGTAGCATTAGAGCTAACGTTAGCATCAAGCAACATCAGACAATTTATAAAATTATTAGTACACTTTTATTCAAAACTCACTTTAAACCCCGATCGAATGTTTGTAATAACATCCTTTTGCGATCACGGGTGGAATTTGGTCGTTTACTATTGTAAAAATATGCTATTTGTAGCCTTTTTCATCACTGCGCAAGTTAGCATTTCCGATGTACATTTTTTATATTTTTCATAAAATGCCCCAGATCTCAAAAAAATCTCATACCAAGCTTTTCTATCGTAATCGCGATTTTATTATTCGGATATTTCGTTTGTACAGAGGGGTTTCAGTTTTGTTGTGAGCAGATATGAACCAGGAAGTGTTCTCGAACCATGTGACACGATCTGACGCGGTCCGGTTTTGGGACCAGATCAGATTGACAAGCCGAATGTCCAATCAGAGTCTGACGGGGTCACAGCTCGAGTACACGGAAGCAAACACACAGAGACAGGACTGGGAGAGGCTATTTATCATCAGATTGCATAAATCAGTGGAAAATGAATAGAAATGATGATTCTGTCTGAAGAAATATGAAGTAAACATCAGTAAATATATCCATATATCTCCGCGGAAATGCATCTTTGGTCTATAAATCCTTATTGATGCTGTTCAGTGAGTCTCTGTGAACACAAATAAACCGCTGCAGACGTGACTGAATATGAATGAGTGGTGAATTGTACAGTGTCGCTGTTGGACAGTGTTTTCTCTGCTTCCTGTTGCTGTAGTTCCTTGCTGTAGTTGATCGTAGCTCTGTGTAGCCGTTTTTTGTTCTCTAGAATCTTTATCTTACTATCACAAACTGTTTTTTAAAGTGATAAAATATAACTTAATTCACACCATATTTCTGAGATTATCTATCAATCTTATCAGTTTAATTTTGATCATTCACTTTTATTTTATATCCGTAAGTGCAGTACACCTACATTGCGTTAACACTCGTTAGCTTGTCATTAGCGTTTTCATTCGAACCTATCGCTGTTTTCTTTTCTCCTGTCCTCTCTCTCGCTCCAGTTTTTCACAAGTTCATCAAACAATTGTGGTAAGAATATTTCATCAAGCACGGTCAGTAATGGCTTCTCCTGCTATTGTTATTTGCACCTCTTGCCACATGTATCTATCTCTTCGCATATGAGGGATTCACATGTGATAAATGCAAGGAAATAGATAGGCTGACAGAAGATTTCAGAATTAGAGAGACACATCCAAACTTTAATTGAGGACAGTAAGAATGTTAGGGCTCTAGATATGGCTTTGGATGCGTCTAGCTCAGGGATTCCTGTCCATTGTTCGGTTCTGGCAACAGAGATCCTGCAGCAGGGTGTAACAGAAATGAGTGGAACCAGACAAATTAAAGAGTCTATCAAAGCTGTATTTGAAACACGGAGCCAAATTCCTCAGGAAGTCATAAAACATTCTGTGCCACAAGTCCCAAGCAAGATGAGCAACCAACTTGTTAACACAACAGCTTTCAACATTAACACCACTAGAACAGTTATTTACAATTTCAATTCGAAAGAGAAATTTGGTGTCAAATGTGTTGTTCGTAATGGAAATGCAACGCTGGACATCACATGTAAACCCATGAGATCGAGTTAAACACTTCCATTGACTTCCCCCCACCTAGCAGAACCAGACTGAAATTCCTAAGGGGGAAGGGCTTTGAACCTTTGGTCTCCACAGAAGTCTTTGTCATGAGAATGGCAAAGAAACTGCTTTTTGTACATATATATGGACCAGAATGAACTCAAAAAGACTTGTAAATCAGTGGTTTTCAACCTGTGGTCCGCGGCCCACTAGGGTGGTATTGCAGGTGGGCCGCCAATTATTTTCTGTTCATTTTCAGTCCATTCTAGGGCTGTGCGATTAAAAGAAAATGTCCTAAAATCACGATTTGAGCGTGCGCATATGCCTAACTCCAGGTTCACACACTGTCTGTGATGCGCCTTTTTTCTGAGCCAATGTTGACGGATCAGAGCGTTCTCACTGCGGTAAAAGGCTAGAAATAAAAACGTGCGAAAATAATTCATGTCTAACACATGAGCATAGAGTGAATTTGTTAGTGAACAGGATGCAGTTTAAGTGAGAAGAGACACGTTTTAAGTGTGCACACTCTCTCCTCGCAAAGCAGCGTGTATCTGAGCAAGCACGACCGGTTTTGTGACAGAGCAAAGGAAATCTGCTGCGAACAGAGAGATTCGCACTCGTGCATTATTTTAATGTGCTTTCGCGTTATATTTATGCGCTCTCACTGCTGACCGCATACACATACTGTATACGCACTGCAAAGACCTGAGGCACCGCTACAATTAATGAGCTCTATGAACAATGCATGGCAAAAAAGAAAAAAAAGTCCCTGTATACAGGATTTTTTTTTTTGTTTTGTTTTTTTTTGCCACAAGTCTATAAATTTTTTTACATCTTCACTATAGTGATAATTTTGACTTATGTCTGTTCTAGAGATGTTACAACTTTTTGATAAAGCTCTGATTGGTTTTCTTTTGGAAATATGTTTCAAATTAATCCTGAATGCATTTATGACTGTAAAAGCACAATTGCAAAATTGATAAAAAAAAATCGCGATAGTTTTTTTTTTTTTTTTTTTTGTCCATATCGCACAGCCCTAGTTTATTCAATAAATATAGTTTAAAATCTAGCTTCTGAGTACTAAGTTATTAACCCAACAATAGCGGGGTCAGTTTTTTTGAAGTGGGCCGCGCAAACATATGTGTTTGGTTGTGTGGGCCGCGAGTTGAAAAAGGTTGCGAACCACTGTTCTAAATGAATCAGTCCATCACTTCACTCCATATTCATTTATGTGTAACCCACACATTTGACTATCATGTTATAATCACTTATTGTGTATGTTTTTTTTTTAAATAACTATGGCATAGCTTAACGATTCATAATTATGTTTGGTATGTGTGTGATCGAATCTGCTTGCTTGAATTAGTACAGACAATAATTTATTTGTCCCATGTATCATATTCGTGTTATAGGAATCATGTCCAAAATTAGACCCTGCCAGAGCAGGAAAATTCGGACCACATGCTTGGTAAGATTAAAATATGATTTATGATACCCCCGAGCCAAGACAATCTCTGATTGGTCAAGACAACATTTGAGGTGTGGCCAACAGGCCAGTTTAAATACTTAGGACACCATAAAATCTTTGCTTTTAGTTGTTAGCTTTGCTTCTGCTACTAGTCATGCCTGCTTTTTAGTCTCTAGCTATGCTTCTGCTATCAGTCATGCCTAGCTTTAGCTTTTAGCTTGTAGCTTTGCTACCTATCTTTAGCTTTTAGGCATGCTCTTAGTCATCACTGTTAGCTGTTCTTTGAGCGTGGTTGCAGCGTACTTCAGCCTGCACGCCTGCTGCTACTTAGTCACAATGAGAAGAAACCCAACCTTGTCTTGTCAAACTTTACTTCTTTTCTTTTCCGTTTGAGAGTTTCGTGTTCTGAGTTAAGTTTTGTAACGTCGAGTCTCCGACGCCTGACCGTTCAACTTTAACCAGCCACACAACTGCACCTTCAGCCAACGCTCCACCACGGGCCTTCCTAAGACGTCACACTTCAGCGACTACTGAACTTCCAGCCAATCAGCGACATTGGGATAGCCCTTTCAACGGGACTCCTTCACAGGAGATGCAAGTAACTTTACCTCCAGACTGTGACCTTTACTGGTGTATCTAATATAATTTTAAACTCACTGAGGAACTCAATGCAAGGGCTAATTAAGTGATTGATGGTTGTTCATGTCTATGCAATTTAAAGTATTGCTGTAAACTTGGGATTCCATATTTCCATTCTCTTAAACTCATTTTTCCCTAACTTTTGATCTTCCTGCAACTTGTGTGAATGTGTGAGTGTGTGCATTTATGTGTTAGATTAGTTTATATGTCTTAGATTTATCTAATAAAGCCTTATTCATATAAGAGAAGTATCTTGTGTTTTGTGCTTACAAGTTAATGTCTTAAACTGCCGATCTTGTTACTGTGCTAATTGATAGTGTTTTCACTATACTTTGAATTTTAATATCCAGCGCAGATTTGATGTTAAACGGCTTGTTCAGTGAATCGCAGGGCGTCTCAGTGATCAGCCGTGAAACAGTGATTCTGTTCAAATTCCCTTTAAATTATTAAATGATTCCCTTTGAGCTAAATTGACCTGTTTCCGTTACAAGGGCAAATGGGTGACAGGGAGGCAGCATAGTCGTGGGTCAAAACACCGCTCTTCTGTTCCGATCAAAACATTAAACAGGTTCTCCCCACTCAGTGATGCACCCACTGAGAAACCTGATGAAAGTGCTCTAGTTATTGGTGATTCTATTGTACGGAACATGAATATAGAGACACCAGCCACCATAGTCAAATGTTTACCGGGAGCCAGAGTGCCTGACATCTTGGCAAATTTAAAAGTGCTGGCTAATTCTAAACGTAAATACAGTAAGATTGTTATTAATGCCGGCGCTAATGATGTTCGACTTCGCCAGTCGGAGATCACTAAAAATAAAATTGAAGAGGTGTGTGAACTTGCAAGCATGATGTCAGACACTGTAATATGCTCTGGTCCCCTCCCTGCTTACCGTGGTGATGAGATGCATAGCAGATTGTCATCACTCAATGGCTGGATGTCTAAGAGCCTGGGACTAATCTAGGTTATCCATGTTTTTTTTGTTTTTTTTTCATTGCATCTGAAAACCAGCTGTGGACGATTTAAAAATGTTTGATATAAAGCAGTGGTTCTCAACCCACGGCCCGTCACGAATTCTAATGCGGCCTGCACCACATGCTGAAAAAAAAAAAAAAAAAAAAAAAAAACCTTTATCAGTTTGTACAATTTTATTGTTTACATCAATTAAAAAAAAAAATGCTAGTAATGAAATACAGTATAAGCTATATCCTAATGTTTTTATTTGATTTTTTTCTTCTTCATATATTATTTTCAGACATGAGCACATAAGCATTTAATGAACACATACAAGCGCGCACTTTGGCAGAATTCAATTCAAATAGTCCTAGAACACTGTCTAAGACTTGATGGTTGCTCCTAGGTGTGCTACTTGATCGCAATCTTTTCCTTCCCTAGCATTTGTAAAACTGCATTTTTCCATCTCAAAAATATATCTAAATTACAGCCTATGCTCTCAATATCAAATGCAGAAATGTTAATCCATGAATTTATGACTTCAAGGTTAGACTATTGTAATGCTTTATTGGGTGGTTGTTCTGCACACTTAGTAAACAAACTACAGCTAGTCCAAAATGCAGCAGCAAGAGTTCTTACTAGAACCAGGAAGTATGACCATATTAGCCCGGTCCTGTCAACACTGCACTGGCTCCCTATCAAACATCGTATAGATTTTAAAATATTGCTTATTACTTATAAAGCCCTGAATGGTTTAGCACCTCAGTATTTGAATGAGCTCCTTTTACATTATACTCCTCTACGTCCGCTACGTTCTCAAAACTCAGGCAATTTGATAATACCTAGAATATCAAAATCAACTGCGGGCGGCAGATCCTTTTCCTATTTGGCGCCTAAACTCTGGAATAACCTACCTAACATTGTTCGGGAGGCGGACACACTCTTTTAGTTTAATTTGTACATTTGTGAACGCACATTTTCTCAAATGTTGCGCGTCAGGTCATGCGAGCCTGCATCTTAAACCCTCTGTCAAACTTTCTGCGTCCGCGAGTCCGCTATGGACCACTAGGTAGGCGTGATGTAAAAATAGTCATTGGAGAGTGTGTGCAGAGGCTCTAGCAGACGACCACGCAGACAGGTGCGCGTGGTCAGTTGGCTTCAAAAGCAAAATTGCACATGTGCAGGCAGAGTGAAGAAGCTCATTGCTACTCGAACCTGTTCAATCAGTCAATAAAAGAATATCAAGACAGTCAGATGTGCAATAATTCTGGGCAATTGCAGAGCTGGCCATCAGCCTGCGCATTCAGAAGTATAAATTGAAGAAGTCTGCGTCCGCGCTGGCCGTGTACGCGTCCGGATTGCTCATGCGGAAAGTATAACAGGCGTTACAATCGCAACTTCTTTGTGTTACTCCTTTCAAGCTGAATCTCACAAAATTGGTCAGCTCCCAACAGCATCAGGTGTTTTATTTATGGGGAATATAATTGTTGATTTCAATGAATGTAATAGATTATATATCATAATAGTTAGGCTATAATATTATAAATCAGGTTGGTTTGTATTGCTGACATAATATGTAAATTATATGTGTAGACTTGCACTTAGACCATAGTGCGGCTCGCTGGAAAAAAAAGGTGGAGAACCACTGATATAAAGGTTGTTGTCCCATTTTATACAGGAATTGTTCATTTAAAAAAATCGAATTATATTGTTAGTTCTAATTATATTGTTAACAAGTTCATTTAGAACTTTTTTTTTTTACTTATAAACTCCTTGAGAATTTAAAGTTAGTTTAACAGTATTTAAATTCAAGTAAAAAAAAAAAGGTTTTAATTGCTTAAATTATTTTTATTAATAATATGTCATCATGTTTATTCTTGTAAAAAATATGTGTTTATTCTTTAGGAAAACAAGGGAAAAAATAAGGGACAATCCGAATATTTGTTTTGCTTTA
Organism: Carassius auratus; assembly: GCF_003368295.1. Classification (NCBI taxonomy): domain Eukaryota; kingdom Metazoa; phylum Chordata; class Actinopteri; order Cypriniformes; family Cyprinidae; genus Carassius; species Carassius auratus. The sequence continues at coordinate 2,016,584 of NC_039288.1, read as the reverse complement.
CCTATTTATGTAAGCTACAATTATTCAAATAATAATAATAATAATAAAATAATGTAATTAAAAAATACCATTGGCCTGAGTAATTTTGACCATTATAGAATTGTGACTTTAAAGATTATTCATTTAGGTGGTAAAAATACTGTGAACTTAAATAATGGCATGGATTTTAGAGCATAACAACTGAAGGTTTATGAAACATTAGCCAATAAAGCATATTTTTAAACAACGGAACTTAAAGTTGTGAACTAAAATATTATTTCAACCATACAGCATGTGAATAAATAAAATGCATAATTTTCATAACATTTCATTATTCATAAAATGCATAACGTTTCTGGTGTTTGTATATGTACTTCAATATAATGAACTCCAAGTTTAAGAATAGTCCTCGACTTCTCTCTCTCTTTAACAGCATTAGCTCAATGATATACGTCTTCCTTCCGTTAGAATTTTCCTGCCTTGCTAAATGTTGGGCTCATGATCAATAAGTTCGCCTCAATCTGATTCGGTAAAGTCAAACCACAGACAGTGAAGCCTCGTCTTAAAGCCTCCCGCAAACATACACGATCACAAATAACAATGATTTTCGTAAAATAATGATTAATTATTAATTGATGATTTGTTATCATCATTATGGTCTTGTGGAAATAATAATATGGGCTGCGAGAAAATTATGAAGTGTAGTGCAGGCATGTTTCAGCCAAGTAACACACCGTGTTCTTCAGAGCCAAAACACAGACCGAATTCTGTTCAGCTGGAGGGGGTTGGGTTTTGGATAGTTATTCATGGCTTGTGGGGTCGAGATAAAGGTGTGAATTGCTCTTTCATATGGACAAGTGTCTTATGAGGCTTTAACTTGCTGAACCGGTTTATATAGGACTGTTGTTTTGGTTATATTCACAGTGCTGGCTCTCTCTGACGAGAGAAATGCAACATTCACACATTACACCATTTCTTTTCGTTTAAAAACATTTCAAGCTTTCTGTAGATATATTTTTAATGTACCTATGTGAGACACCACGATATTATGTTAATTAAAAAATTATACATTCATTATCATGAAAAATTAAAGTGATGAGACGGCGCCTCCCTGTCATTAATGCACATTAATAATTTTTGCACAAACACTTGAATATCAGCTTCTTATCGCGAGTAAAATTCATGCCAATAGCCAACATATTTAGCTTGATCAGAAGGTTGACCGCAAGAGTCGAGCGGGATGTTAAGAGTTTGTCTGTTTCTTTTACTGATTATTTTCGGGCTAAAGCATGAATTAAACAAATTCACACTCAATCGCTTTCGCAATAATGCGTTCAAACAAATGTAATCTTACAGTGCTACATTATCAGCATGCTATCTGATTTTGAAATCTTGAAGTTAATCGATCTGTTTAGATAAAATAACTGACAAAGATGTTATTTTCATCACAAACAAAATTTTCACAGCAGAAAGCAGCAATTAAAGATTAGTTTGGCATGTGATATAGGGAAAAAAGTTTACACATAGCTTAAGCTACTTTGAAACTCTCCTGTTATATATATATATTATTATATTATTATTATAATATTATTATTATTATTTTATATGCTATGTTATGAACATAACATTTCAAACATACTGAAATACTTTATTCACAGAGTGAAGGCGGAGCGTGTTTCTGGTATCAATAGCCGCATTTCCCCTGTCGGGCCAGTGCGAGCCAGGGCTTAAAGCGGGCCGGGCGGGGCTCATAGCCTCGGGCCAGTAGCACCGAGGCCAGAATAGCGCAGGGTTTCCACAGTGGAGCCTGAAGCTCCGCTGCGCATCACTAAAACACGCCCTTTACACGCCTCTCAGAACAACATCATGCAACCTCATTATTTCACCAACAAAGAGAAGTTATCAGAAAAAGTCACTGGAACATGCGCGATCACAAAACGAAGATGATAAAAGCGGCCGTTTGTTTGCATGCTTTGTTATATATTCATATTCAAAAGCATCGATGTAGAATAAGTGATACATTGATCATAAGCTATTGATTTAATTTATCAGGACTCAAAATTAATCACACATAAATACACTTATTTCTATTTTATTTATTTTTAACGCTTATGAAAATAGCCTGCTTATTCAGTCGAGTCTGTTTCTGTTTATTAGCCACAGCCTTCACATTTAGAATGAATGATAATATCTCTATTTTTATAAAAGCTCCCGAACAAAAACATTAGGCTATTATATTTTTTTATGACGTGAGCTAAACTCTCGAGATGAGGCTTGTGACAGATAATATACATTACTAAATAAATACACAAGAATAAGAAGCTGACGTCTGATTTCCTCAAACGATCATATTTACCATGTTTACTATGGTAATGTTAATGCCTAGCGTGCACAGACTTTTGCATCGCTTATAAATATTTCTGCCTTGTATGGTGATAATACACATTGGATCAAGTTATTTCAAAGACTCGCTGCTGACTGAAAGTGAGTTTTGAGCTTGATTTATTTAAAAAAGTGTTTAATGCTGGTGTTATAGCTGTTATCTTTCCGAAATGATCAGCAGCTCAGACTCTCTATTTTTATAAAAGCTCCCGAACACAAATCATTATTATATTTTGATGATATGCAACGTGGAGCTAAACTCACGAAATGAGACGACAGATAAAATGTTACTTAATAAATACACAATTGTGATACAGAATAAGAAGCTACGTCTGATTTATCCAAGGGGTCATATTTACCATGTTTACTATGGTAACGTTAATGTTTAGCGTGCATAGTATTTTACATCGCTTATAAATATTTCTGCCTTGTTTAGTGATTATAATCCACATCGGATCAAGTTATTTCAAACACTTGCTGCTAACTAAGAGTGAGTTTGGAGCTCAACTTATTTTAAAAAGTCTTTAATACTGGTGTTAAAGCGGTTATCTTTCTGAAATGATCCGCAGGGCAGACTCTAACATTACTCTAAAATTACTTTAGTTGTAAATTACTAAAGCTTTTTTTTTTTTTTTTTTTTTTTAATCTTGCAGATCTCAAAGACAAACGTCTTAATATCGCAAATTAGAAATGTTTGGTAAGATAAAATGTGCACGATAACATTAAGCAAATCTCTTCGCCATCGTCACTCTTTATTATTAAGCAGGACTTTACGTATAGTTAATGCATGTGCGTGCGCTCGTTGTGGTGTGTGTGTGTGTGTGTGTGACTGACAGACAGCCTCCGCGGTGTGCATTAGAGTTCACGCAGATCTCATGGACAAACGTCTTAATATGATCGCACATTAGAAATGTAGAAATGATTAAATGTGCACAGCATTTTTAAGCAAAAATACATAGTACATATTTTTTTCCTACCGAAAGCAGAACCGATACCTTCAGATCTTGCTGATACTACGGTTTTTTTATAATTTAGCCCCGGGGCCAGTTTAATACCGGGTTTCGGTACCCATCCCTATAAATAACAGATGCAATAAGGATTAACAAATGAAAGCTTGGCTTATTGAATATCAGATCCCTTTCTACGAAAACACTTAAAATAATGATCACTGATCATAATATAGATGTGCTCTGTTTGACAGAAATCTGGCTAAAACATGCTGCACAACTCCTTGTTCAAGCCCTTGTTCTGTCCAGGCTGGACTATTGTAATGCCCTCTTTGCAGGTCTTCCAGCCAATTCTATTAAACCTTTACAATTCATTCAGAACGCGGCAGCGAGATTAATTTTTAATGAGCCAAAAAGAATACACGTCACACCTCTGTTTATCAATTTGCACTGGCTTCCAATAGCTGCTCGCATAAAATTCAAGGCATTGATGTTTGCCTACAAAACTACCACTGGCAAAGTCACTTTTACGGACTTTTAAATTAAATGTTCTCTCCAGGTGGAATGACCTCCCCAACTCAATACGAGTCCTTAGCCATCTTCAATAATCGTCTTAAAACACATCTCTTTCCATCTTTATTTGACCCTCTAACTTTAACACTCACTATTCTAATTATATTCTTTAAAAAATCTAACTACCTTTCTAATCTTTTTGTATTCTATTTTCTTTTCATTTATTATGCAATCGTATATGTGTGTGTGTGTGTATGTGTAAAGACCTCTAACTAGCTGGCTCTATTCTTTTTTTTATTTTATCTGTTTTTTTATTTATTATATTATTTAAAATCCCATGCTAAGTGTACTGTGTTAACCTAACTGAGACTTGTTACAGCACTTACATATCATTGCTCTTTTTGTTGTTTTTGATTGCTTCCACTGTCTTCATCTGTAAGTCGCTTTGGATAAAAGCGTCAGCTAAATGAATAAATGTAAATGTAAAACCTGATGATTATATTATTTTAAATGAATCCACCCCCCCAAGATTACATGAGCCGCGTCTAAAAGGCAAAGGGGAATTTATAAAAACGTTTTCAGGATTTCTCAGAGGGCAGGCTTCAAGTATAACTCATTTGAAGTAATGGTGCTTCATATAACATTATCCAGAGAAACAAATGTTAATGATAAATCCCGTGTTGTGTTTGTACTGGCTACTGTATACACCAGGCCACCAGGGCACCAAACAGACTTTATTAAAGAGTTTGGTGATTTTACATCCGAGTTAGTTCTGGCTGCAGATAAAGTTTTAATAGTTGGTGATTTTAATTTCCATGTTGATAATGAAAAAGATGCATTGGGGTCAGCATTTATAGACATTCTGAAATCTATTGGATTGAGGTTAGACAACACATTTCAGGATCTACTCATTGTTGAAATCATACTCTAGATTTAATACTGTCACATGGGATTGATGCTGATAGTGTTGAAATTATGCAGCCAAGGGATGATATTCAGATCATTATTTAGTTGTGTGCAAACTTCATATAGCCAAAATTGTAAATTCTCCTTCTTGTTACAAGTAGGGAAGAACCATCACTTCTACCACAAAAGACTGCTTTTTAAGTTATCTTCCTGATGTATCCGAATTCCTTAAAATATCCAAAACCTCAGAACAACTTGATGTAACAGAAACAATGGGCTCTCTCTTTTCTAGCATTTTAAATACAGTTGCTCCTTTGTGCTTAAGGAAGGTTAAGGAAACCAGTATGACACTAGTGTTGTCAAAAGACCCGGTACTTCGGTACCAAGTCGGTACTAAAAAAAAAATGTAAATGTGACGGTACCAGGTTTCTTTAAGTACCGGTAGTAACGAGGTCCCGTTCAAACCCGGTTCAGCGCTATGATTTCCGCGAAGCAGAAAACGAGGACGGAATCTCAAAATTCAGTCATGAAAATGAAACTTACATTTTAATATGGACAGTCATGGAATTTGTCAAAGTTAGCATAAATAAATCAAATCAAATCTCCATATGGACCAGTATCTGTAAATGTTAAGCCGCAACAGTTGTTTGAAATATGAATCCGTGTTCTGCGCGTCTCTGTGTGAATTAATGAATGGCAGAGACGTGCGGGTTTGTTTACTACATAGACTAAAGCGCATGACGCTTGCATTAATTTCAGCATCTGAGCTTCAGAGTTCTCTCTCCATCAAGCGATCTGAACTTTTCAGTTTATCTCAATGGACGCACAGAGCACCTGTATTTGATGCTTTGTAAACTCTTTGTGAAGGCGCACGACTCACCGTCGCTTTACTGATAGCGCTGTTTCTCACACGTGCAAAGAGAGAGAGAGAGAGCGAGAGTCTTACCACGCTGAATCGACACGCTATATGTAAACTATTCTTTTTGGTCTTCTTCTGTCAAAATAATGGAGTTCATTTTCATTGGCTGGTGCTGAATAGTACCGTCCCTGTTTTGATTTCAGCAAATCAGTTTGACCGAACGCAGAAAACATGATTAATATTCATGAACCCAGCAGCTCATCAATTCATAGTGCATTGTATATACATTAGTATGATAGTAGAATTAGTAGTAGTATTAACTTTTAATAATAATTAATATGATCTATAACTATTTTTTTACAGAAACCCTCAATGACCAAAAATATCTTAAGCATCACCACCAGTCTTAAGTTCAGTTAAAATGACAAATATACATTCATTAAGGCTAAAGTAATTTTTTCCATAAAGGGATTGTGCTAGAAATATTACTATTATTTAGTAAAATGTATGTGATACTGCTACTACTGTTGAAAAAATTTATAACACTTTATTTTGTAAAGAAATAAATCACCATATTTCTTCCATGTTTTAATTTTAATAGCAAATCCCCTTTATTTACCAAAAATAAAATGTTTAAATTTCATAAATTAAAAGACAAATTAAATTTGAGTGCAACTTGTTTATTGTTTTTCATAATTACAGAACTTGTAGAAAAACTTTAAACACAATTGTTAATAAATATAAAGAATGGCATTGGTTTTATTTTTAGTGCTAAAAAGTTTTTTTTGTTTTTTAATTAGCATATATTTGTGTTTTGCTTTGGTACCGAAATTAGTACCGAGAACCGTGGATTTTCACTGGTATCGGTACCGAATACTGAAATTTTGGTACTGTGTCAACACTATATGACACCATGGTAAAATGAGCATACTCGCACACTAAAGAGAGCAGCCTGAAAAATGGAGTGCAGCTGGACGAAAACAAAACTAGAGGTATTTCATATCGCTTGACGGGAAAGTAACCTATCCTACAGAAAAGCATTAAAAAACGCTAGATCTGATTAATTTCTTCTTTTTTTTAGAAGAATACAAACATAACCCCAGGTATTTATTCATTACAGTGGCTAAATTAAGGAAAAATACAGCATCAACAAATGTTGACATTTCCCCACATCACAGCCTTAATGACTTTATTAACTACTTAACTTCTAAAAACAATACTATTAGAGATAAAATTGTAACCATTCAGTCGTCAGCTACAGTATCGCATCAGACAGTGCACTATAGAACCCCTGAGGACTAGTTCCACTCATTCTCTACCATAGGAGAGGAAGAATTGTATAAACTTATTAAATCATCTAAACCAACAACATGTATGTTAGACCCTATACCATCTAAGGTCCTAAAAGAGGTGCTTCCAGAAGTCATAGATCCTCTTCTGACTATTATTAATTACTCATTGTCATTGGAATATGTCCCCAAAACCTTCAAACTGCCTGTTTTTAAGCCTCTCATCAAAAAAAAAAAAAACAACTTGACCCCAAAGAACTAGTTAATTATAGACCAATCTCGAATCTCCCTTTTCTGTCCAAGATACTAGAAAATGTGGTATCCTCACAATTATATTCCTTCTAAGAGAAAAATGGTATATGTGAGAATTTCCAGTCAGGATTTAGACCGTATCATAGTACGGAGACTGCTCTCCTTAGAGTTACAAATTACCTGCTCTTATCATCTGATCGTGGTTGTTTCTCTCTATTAGTTGTATTGGATCTTAGTGCTGCGTTTGAGACAATTGACCACAACATTCTTTTGCATAGACTTGAACACTTTGTTGGCATTAATGGAAGTGCATTAGCATGTTTTAAATCATACTTATATGACCGCCATCAGTTCATAGTAGAGAATGAAGAGGTATCATATTGATCACAAGTGCAGTATGGAGTAAATCAATGCTCAGTACTAGGTCCGCTACTTTTCATGTTTTATATGTTACCCTTGGGAGATATCATCAGGAAACATGGTGTTAGCTTTCACTGTTATACTGATGATACTCAGCTCTATATTTTTTCGCAGCCTAGTGAAACACACCAATTTGAAAAACGAATGGAATCCGTAGTCGATATAAAAAACTGGATGACGAGTAATTTCTTACTGCTAAATTCTGAAAAAACAGAGATGTTAATTATAGGACCTAAAAACTCTGCATGTAATAACCTAGAACACTATCTAAGACTTGATGGCTGCTCTGTCAATTCTGTGTCATCAGTTAGGAACCTAGGTGTGCTATTTGATCGCAATCTTTGGTTAGAAAGCCACGTTTCTAGAATTTGTAAAACTGCATTTTTCCATCTCAAAAATATTTCTAAATTACGGCCTATGCTCTCAATGTCAAATGCAGAAATGTTAATCCATGCATTTATGACCACAAGGTTAGATTATTGTAATGCTTTATTGGGTGGTTTTTCTGCATGCTTAGTAAACAAACTACAGCTAGTCCAAAATGCAGCAGCAAGAGTTCTTAGTAGAACCAGGAAGTATGACCATATTAGCCTGGTCCTGTCAACACTGGACTGACTCCCTATCAAACATCGTATAGATTTTGAAATATTGCTTATTACTTATAAAGCCCAGAAAGGTTTAGCACCTCAGTATTTGAAAGAGCTCCTTTTACATTATAATCCTCTACGTCCGCTAAGTTCTCAAAACTCAGGTAGTTTGATAATACCTATAATATCAAAATCAACTGCGGGCAGCAGATCCTTTTTTTATTTGGCGCCTAAACTCTGGAATAACCTACCCAACATTGTTTGGGACCCATCTTTTTAACCTGGCTTACACATACTAATATGCTTTTAATATCCAAATCCGTTAAAGGATTTATAGGAACCGGGAACACTTCCCATAACACCCTATGTACTTGCTACATCATTAGAATAATGGCATATACTCTAGTCTGCATGCAGATCAGAGGGTCACTGCAGTCACCCGGATCCAGTACGTATCCAGACCAGATGGTGGATCGGCACCTAGAATAGGACCTCTACATTCCTGAAAGACAACGGAGACCAGGACAACTAGAATCCCAGATACAGATCCCCTGTAAAGACCTCGTCTCAGACGACCACCAGGACAAGACCACAAGAAACAGATGTTTCTTGTGCACAATCTGACTTAGCTGCAGTCTGGAGTTGAACTGCTGGTTTCGTCTGGTCAGAGGAGAACTGGCCCCCCAACTGAGCCTGGTTTCTCCTAAGGTTTTTTTTCTTCATTCTGTCACCGATGGAGTTTTGGTTCCTTGCCGCCGTCACCTTCTGGCTTGCCTAGTTGGGGTCACTTCATCTACAGCGATATCATTGACTTGATTGCAAATAAATGCACAGACACAAACTGAACAGAGATTAAATCACTGAGTTCAATGATGAACTGCCTTTAACTGTCATTTTGCATTTTTGACACAGTGTTTTCGTAATGAATGTCGTTCAGTTGCTTTGACGCAATGTATTTTTGTTTAAAGCATTATATAAATAAAGGTGACTTGACTACTATTGTTTTTGTTTTCTCCGCTTACATTTTTATTTATTAATCTTCATATAAACAATGTTATACTGTTTATTAGTCTGTTTATTATATCTGTTTTATTAGTTAAACAATTAAAGAAAGAATGCATTTGATTTAGTCTTTAATTTATCTAGATGCATATAATATTAGTAATTTCTGATATAATTTAAATCACACCACATCCAGCATTTTCCTCACATAAACTATCTTTTTCCTCTGAATGTAAAGTGACTAAATGACCAATAGGGTGGGGGGGGGGGCTGAATTAACAATGGTGTTTTTTTGCTCTTTAAACAATTGTATGCACTTCATTTTAAACTGAAATGCACTTCTGTTAACAATCAGTCACAACCAGCTGTTTGGTTTGTATTTATCTATTACCCTCTTACTTTAAATGTAGTTTTTAAATATAAAATGTAAGTTTGTTAACCCTCTGAGGTCTAAGGGTATTTTTGGGGCCTGGAGAAGTTTTGTCATGCCCTGACATTTGTGTTTTTTTTTCAGTTTCTTATAAACATCTAAATGGCTAAAGTTTAATCTCACTGTAATCAGCACAAACTGGACTATAATAATATGTGAGCAGCATGTATGTACATGATTGTGTTTTTGAGAAAAAAAAAATGTTATGCATGGTTAGTGAAAAACTAAAAATGTTAAATCACTTGAATAAGGCAATAAAAGACATAAATAAGATTGGTTCCCGTGACTTGAGAACTGGAGCTTGTAGCGTAGAATTTTTCTTTCTAAATTATGTGAAACCCATCTTGTTTACTCTCTCAGAAATCAATATATTTAAAATTTCTAAGACACTTTCTGTTTGTAAAAGTCATATATGAGTAGGCTTCAACTATCTTGAATATCATTGTGATTTACACTTGAGAGGACAAAGGCCCACATAATGAGCTGCATAATGAGCCTTTCAGTCAGGTGTGTGATTTCTGGGGGGGATAAATTGAAAGAACATCATTGTTTGTTACATTCAGGGAAGTCGTGGCCTAATTGTTAGAGAGTCGGACTCTCAATCGAAAGATCCCGGGCCAGCAGGAATTGTAGGTGGGGGGAGTGCATGTACAGTTCTCTCTCCACCTTCAGTACCACAACCTAGGTGCCCTTGAGCAAGGCATCGAACCCCCAACTGCTCCCCGGGTGCCGCAGCATAAATGGCTGCCCACTGCTCCGGGTGTGTGTTCACAGTGTGTGTGTGTGTTCACTGCTCTGTGTGTGTGCACTTCGGCTGGGTTAAATGCAGAGCACAAATTCTGAGTATGGGTCACCATACTTGGCTGAATGTCACGTCACTTTCATTTACATTTGTTACGTTTATATTATTTACATCACGCTTTTGAATGGTATAGTCGTGTATACTGTTATTGAAACTTCATAATGTTTCACTTGATTATACATTTAGTCAGGAATTATAGTTTGGAAAAAGTCTAACTAGGTAAGATGTTTACATGTTATGTGAAAACTAGTACAAGTATATAAATAAATAAAAAGAGACTTGTTTATTATCTCTGCTGAATAAAGCGCTTCATTCTTTTTTTTCTGAGGAAATCCAAATCTTAAATCCTGAAGTAATCCACATCACATCTTTTTTGGGTGAATTATGTCTTATTCCTCTCATCGCGAAGCAAACAGTAAAATAAAATAAAAAAAACTTGAACAGTCTCGGTGAGTTGTTTTCTGTTGTATGGGCGTATTCAAGCCGCACACTTCACTGAAACATTATAATCTGAATAGGGCGTTCAGCACGGGGGCGTGGTCGCATTAGAAGATAATGAAGGGAGACGTGAAAAACGGACATTGCGTTGTTTTCATATGGATTACTTTATCACAGAATATTTGTTTTTGGCAGCACTTGTTTAGTTTAAAAGTAGACATGTCAGGGTTTCTATAGATATCTCTCTCATGTCTGTAGGATTATCTTTGAACAGTCCATTTCAGTAAAGGAGACCAACACCGCATTCCACAGTTCAGAACGATTCCCCATCGAACCATTAGTGTGTCATAAAACACATTCATGGTGCGAAGATGGCTAAAGGAGATGTCACCCCCCCCCCTCTTCTCTTACTTGCCTGTCTAATCTCATACCAGTGACCTCAGGACAGCAGGAAAAGATTTCTCTTTGTTCCCCAAACTTAAGACCACATTTTCAAGAACCCCTGTGGTGACCCCAATGCATAAATCCCCAGCCTTATCAGGCATTCCTTTGGCCAAGGATCACCAAAACCGCTAAACCATAGACTTTGTCTCCCAAAACCAACAGACTGAAATCTAACCCACTTGTGGTTTAATACAAACAACGGTTTCAAAATTGCTTCCAATAATCTGAATTGATTACAAGTATTTACCTCACACATTTCTTAAGTATCATGTATGTTTTATATAACCTGTGGAATTATTTCTGTGTTTAACTTTCCTTACAGCCTATTCGTAGGGTTTTCTAACTCAGTTATAGGAACTAATCACCAGAAGTTGCCTCATACATGTGTATTCTCTGTATTATGCATGCTTTACATTACTCAAGTAACTATGTTAAACACTTATCATGGCTAAATCCTTATTTACTTCCACCTCAACTATAAGAGGTGGTATAGGTTTATGGTATATGTAGTTTGGTACCTACTTAATGGGTAAATAATTCCTAGAATTTTGATATAAAGTAGATGTGTGTAGGATGCACCATATTTAAACTATTAAGTTTGCTTATTTAAGCGTTTAAACTAAACTCTCAGAAGTTTGGACACGCGATCACGTGGACTTTACGCTAATTACATGCAAGAACCAGAGAACCGGAAAGCCCCGCCAAAGACAACATCTGACTGGCTGTCGCACTAAGAAGGACGGTCAGATGGACACGCTTATAACAAAATGACAAGCAGCTATGCATCGCCTTTTGCTTAATGCTTTTATTTGTGCCTAACTTTTGCCCTGCTGTTGCAGTGACTTGGGCTCTTGTCTGTTTTGTGCTGACCTTCGTCCAGCTTCAAACCACCAAGAGCTCATTCAAAACTCATCAACTCTTCCGTAAGATTCTTCGTTGAACTTCGTCCAAGAAAACCCTCTCAGAGAAACTCCGTTGCATAGCAACTCGCAATCCAGGAAGTCTTGCGAACAAAGCGCCACCCGGCAAAGCCAACCAACCACTCACCATCGATTGCTGTCCCTCAGAACGCGTCATCGACCGACTGCCAGCCAATCAGCGCCAGAGAATCTGTTACAGAACTGTAACTTCGTTACAGAAGGGAATGCATCCAAAGCCAACAAGGAAGTACACAATATCTCCTAATTCTGGCTGAAACTGGTGCATATCTTAAGACAACTAAGATTAAAGTGCTAGTAGATTGATTCTCTCAGGTTGCGGTAAAGAAGTAGTGTCTAACGCTAGACACTTGGGACTCCATTCACCCTCCGTTAATAACATCACTTTTCCCCGTCACTGTTTGAATGAATGTTTGTGTGTTTTCGTTAGTTTAGTTTGTGTGTATTAGAGTAGTTTAATAAAGCCTTATTTGATTTTACATACCAGTTTCCTGTGCTGTGTGCTTACAAGTTACTGCCTTAAACTGTAGATTCTGTTACCTTGCTCATAATCAGTTATCATAATTTCATGATATTATTACTGTAGGCCACAGGATAATATTTTGTCCAGGATTGATAAAATACCCTATCCTCAACTTATCGGTGGACGAATAGTTGATAAAGTGTTAAATATTAATTATGAATAATTTGCATACTAATTTGGTTCTTATTCACTGTAGGACTGTCAAAATTGCTAAAAAATGACGTTCGAATATTCCCTCTAAAAAAAAAACACAAATATTTGAACTATTCGAACATCTGTTTGAATGTTGTCAATGACACGCATTACGTCAATAACAGGACAAAATAATACAAAGAGAAAAAAACTACTTGTATAGGTAGTCTATTTAAGTTTAAACATATATGACAACGTACTACCTAAACAAAAACAAGGAAATCAACTAATGGCCAAGACTGCAGACCTCACGGTCTCTCACCCTCACGTTCTCTGCGCATAACGGTTTAAATGAACAAACAATTTTTGAGTGCTGATCAAGAGTTTTGTGCAAGCAATTTAAGGTCGCGACTGTTGTCCCAAATATAGCAGGCTTCATTCAGTGATTGAAACAAATATTATTAATATTAATTGAAGTTTTACAGCATATAGAACTGACATTGAATGCTCCCAGCGAGCTGTGCTGTTGTAAGCATGGAACTTTTCTTTGACATGAAACAATAAATAATCAAATCTCGGTTCCATTGCTTGACAGATCTCCCCGAAGCCTGCCCCATCCGTGATACTGATCGGTCTCATGTCCTTACAAATGAACAAAATTAATTTATCCGTTATGGCCTCTTGTCGTGTTGCAGACAAAGAGCTTGTGGCGGGCGATGCAAAGTAACGTTACGTGTCAAGACGTGACTGTTAAGCTGGAGTTCCACAGTATGCCATGCTCATTTGGGTGCACATTTTTGAGATGTGACCTCATGTTGCTAGAGGTCGAACGGTATGCTAACTGTATCTTAAATAGCTTGCATACAACTTTATCTCGCGGGTCAACAATTTTACCTAATTTTCTCTGCTGCGGTCGAGTTGGGCTCTGCACTTGCTGGCATCTTCCATGAAGACGCGTCAACTTTCAGCAGTGATGCTGTGTCAGACAGTGCGACTCCTGTGACATATCCCTGAACCCTCATGCACGCTAGGACACCCACTCGCAAAGCAGACAACCACGCATCTACTACCGCGTGCGTTTTTCTCCAGTTTTTTTCTTATTCGAATATTCATTTCCGGTTCGGTCGTGTTCGGGCTTAATTTATATCATCTTACGTGGGCTTGGGCCGGGCTCGGGTGATGTGTTTTGATTAGCACAAGAAAGATGCGGAAAAAGGATGCTGGGTAGGTGTAACGGAGGCCTGCCTCTGGCAATTACGTTTTGGTTGCATCAGCAACTAAAGCAAAGTCTGAGGTGTGGAAAAGTTTTGACCATGTTTATAATGAGAATAATGAGTCAATAATGACGCAACATCAGTGAGTGCAGGAACGCGCTGAAGCCATCTACAGTGGATTCAATAATTTTCCTCCACAAAAACATGTAGGCTTAGCCTTATCTCTGTGAGTAGAGACTTTTCAAATGATAGTCTTAAATGCATAATGTGGACAGAGTACTTACGCTAATGTTGTCATTATTCTTTTATTAAATGTCAGCTGCTAGTTGCGAAGCAAATCTTGTGGAGCCTTTATCTTAATTTCGTTATTGCCAAATACCCATCTTAATTTAAAATGTATCTTAATTTAATTTGTTAAAAAAATACTTTTTTTTTATTGGTGTGTTGGCCTATTTATAGGCTAAATGAGCCTATGTCTATTTAGAGTGCTGAGATGTTAAGATATCACAGAGAACTTATTTCTTTATTCCCACTTCCAATTGGTCTAGCCTATGTTAGTTATGATTAAATTATGTTAAAACATGTATAAATGACTCATTCTTGACAAAAGGCAAAAGAGCTGTGTGTGTGCGGACATTTGAATAATGTCGGGCTGTAAACGTGATTGGGCTTTTAAAAAGCTGTCAATCAAAATGTACTTGTGGGGCTCGGATCCTGTCGGGCCTAACTTTTATGGCCCGATTACAGCTCTACTCCAGTGGGTTAAAGAAAAGTGGAGAAACAAGTTGAAATAATCTGAAACTCACCACCAGGAAACATGATGAGAGCATTTTGCAATAGTACATTGGATTTCTGCTTCAGCTGATGGTTCTCCACAGGTGAAATGTCTTCCCGTTGGCTCAGATGATAGTAGGAAAGAGCCACAGAAAAGGAAAAGTTTGGCAGCTGGGACAGATTTCGATGGACCTGAATCAACAGAAGTACAGATAATGTTAAATGTGCAAATTACCAGTGTGAAGTGTGTATTATTTAGATGCTCAGCACAGCTTTTTACATAACAGATTGCTTGTTGTGTTTTAAAAGTTTGACAACTGCATCTTCACCACAAAAACATTTAATATTTATTGGTCATCTGCTGAGTATCTAGTAGAAGGTTATTTGCATTGTGAAAAGATGAGTATGATCAGTAACTGGTCAATGACTAAAACCTACAAACAATACCTACATTGGATATAAGAATCTACACAAACCTTGTTAAAAGCTGCATCTTTTTTATATTATATAAAACTAACAATTAGATTTTTTTTTTTTTTAAATGAACAATTCCTGTATAAAATGGAACACCTTTATATCAAACATTTTGAAATTGTCCACAGCTAAGCAACAGAGGAGGCAGGTTCTGGGCAGAGCACATGAAGTGAATGCAGGGCTTGACATTAAGCTTTGACACGAGATTGTCCGAGTAAAAAAAGTTACTTGTCCGGGGAATTTTGTTATTTTTATTTTTTATTTTTTATTGCACAAATGTAATTTATTCTGAAACAGTCTCATTGGTGCTGTATCAGGTATTACTTTAATCAGCATATTTTTGATATTTGCCTTAAAGTTATTGCAGTTACACTTTTTAACTTTATGAAGGACAAGATTTTCTTAAACTGATTAAATGCATGTCTCCATTTACAATTAATTATTACATGTAAGCAATACATTAAGTTAGAAGAATAATAAATCACTATATGGTTGTTACTATTCAAATGAAATCAGTATCAACAAACTCCATCTGTTCAAATGTATAAATAAATGTTATTAATTAATGTTTTACTTTGACATACAAATATGAAATGTTGGAAAAATATAATGATACTTTTAAATATGATATTAAACCACCAGTATGTGGTGGCAAGTCACTGTCTTAATGAGTGAATCACTGATTCAACCGATTCGTCCAAATGGCTGATTCATTCAATAAATGAAATAACCAACCATTTTTATAAATGGCTCACTGAATCACTGACTCGTTCAGTATGTTGAACTCGTTGAATCATTTAGTATGTGTTGCTTGGAGTGGGCTGTTCTGCTGTGGCTTTGTTTAGAACTATTTTTGTTTTAAATGGAGCAAAAACGATTCATAATGTGTTTAAAGTGCAAGTCAGTTAATATTACTTGTTGTATAAAATCAATATCCCATTTGCAATCGAGCTGAAAGTCCGGAAAACATTGCTTCTGGTCGTGTATTGTTATATATTACTGTATTTTCCCGACTATAAGTCGCACTTTTTTTTCATAGTTTGGCTGGTCCTGCTACTTATAGTCAAGTGCGACTTCTCAAAATTAATTTGACATGAACCGAGAGAAATGAACCAAGAGAAAACCTTACCGCCTACAGCCGCGAGAGGGCGCTCTATGATGCTCAGTGCTTCTGTGGCCTACACTGAAGACATAGAGCGCCCTCTCGCGGCTGTAGACGGTAAAGTTTTCTCTTGGTTCTAAATAAATGCAACTTAAGTCCAGTGCAACTTATATATGTTTTTTTCCTCATCAGGACGTATTTTTGGACTGATGCGACTTATACTCGGGTGCGACTTATAGTCCGAAAAATACAGTATACATAATATTTATATTTTTTCTACCAAAGTATGTTTGTTCATGTTTGTTTCTCTGTGTGTGCTGTTCTTATTGTGTTGATTTCTCCGTGAGTCAGACCGGCTGCACACTGCTCCGCTCATCCTTTGCTTGGCGGCTTGTTTCTGTCAAACTCGCGGGGGAGGGTTGAGCCACTCTGAACTATGGGAGAACTGAGTGGTGCGTCGGTGGATCTTAAAAAGAAAACGATTTTCATTCAAACAAACAGATGTAAATTACAAATTCGAGTCCCTCCAGCGTGTCCTAGGTCTTCCCCGGGGCCTCCTCCCGGTGAGACGTGCCTGGAACACCTCCCTGGGAAGGCGTCCAGGAGGCATCCGAAATAGAGGCCCGAGCCACCTCAGCTGGCTCCTCTCGATGTGGAGGAGCAACGGCTCTATTCTGAGCTCCTCCCGAGTGACCGAGCTTCTCACCCCATCTCTAAGGGAGCGCCCAGCCACCCGACGAAGAAAGCTCATTTCGGCCGCCTGTATTCGGGATCTTGTCCTTTAGGTCATGACCCACAGCTCATGACCATATGTGAGAGTAGGAACATAGATTGACAGGTAAATCGAGAGCTTTGCCTTACAGCTCAGCTCCTTCTTCACCATGACAGACCAGTACAGCGACCGCATTACTGCAGAAGCTGCACCGATCCGTCTGTCAATCTCACGTTCCATCCTTACCTCACTCGTGAACAAGACCCCAAGATACCTGAACTCCTCCACTTGAGGCAGGAACTCTCCACCAACCTGAAGTGGGCAATCCACCCTTTTCCGACTGAGAACCATGGCCTCAGACTTGGAGGTGCTGATTCTCATCCCAGCTGATTCACACTCGGCTGCAAACCGTCCCAGTGCACGCTGAAGGTCCTGGTCTGAGGAGGCCAACACGACAACATCATCTGCAAAAAGCAGAGACGAAATCGTATGGTCCCCAAACCGGACACTCTCCGGCCCTTAGCTGCGCCTAGAAATTCTGTCCATAAAAATTATGAACAGAACCGGTGACAAAGGGCAGCCCTGCCGGAGTCCAACATGCACCGGGAACAGATCTGACTTACTGTTGACAATGCAACCAAGCTCTTGCTCCGGTCGTAGGGAGCCGCCGACCCCATACTCCCAGAGCACCCTCCACAGGATGTTGCGAGGAACATGGTTGAATGCCTTCTCCAAATCCACAAAACACATGTGGACTGGTTGGGCAAACTCCCATGAACCCTCCAGCACCCTGGAAAGTGTATAGAGCTGGTCCAGAAAACCACACTGTTCCTCCTGAATCCGAGGTTCCACTATCGGCTGAATTCTCCTCTCCAGTACCATGGCATAAACTTTCCCAGGGAGGCTGAGAAGTGGGATCCCCTTATAGCTGGAACACACTCTCCAGTCCCCCTTCTTGAAAAGAGGGACCACCACCCCGGTCTGCCAGTCCAGAGGTACTGTCCCCAACCACCATGCGATGTTGCAGAGGCATGTCAGCCAAGACAGCCCCACAACATCCAGAGACTTGAGGTACTCGGGGCGGATCTCATCCACCCCTGGTGCCTTGCCACTGAGGAGCTTTTTAACTACCTCAATGACTTCAGCCCGGGTGATGGACAAGTGCTCCTCCGAGTCCCCAGCCACTGCTTCCTCAACGGAACACAAGTCGGTGGGATTGAGGAGATCCTCAAGGTATTCCTTCCACCGCCTGACGATATCCCCAGTTGAGGTCAACAAGTGCCCTTCTCTACTGTAAACTGTGTTGGTAGGGCACTGCTTCCCCCTCCTGAGGCGTTGAACAGTTTGCCAGAATCTCTTCGAGGCCAACTGATAGTCTTTCTCCATGGGCTCACCGAACTCCTCCCAGGCCCGATTTTTTGCCTCCACAACTACCCGGGCTGCAGTTCGCTTGGCCTGCCGGTACCCGTCAGCTGCCTCCGGAGTCCCACAAGCCATCCAGGCCCGATAGGACTCCTTCTTCAGCTTGACAGCATCCCTTACTTCCGGTGTCCACCACCGGGTTCGGGGATTGCCGCCTCGACAGGCACCGGAGACCTTACGGCCACAGCTCCGAGCAGCCACAGCGACGATGGAGGTGGAGAACATGGTCCACTCGGACTCAATATCTCCAGACTCCCTCGGGGTCCGGTCAAAGCTCTGCCGGAGGTGGGAGTTGAAGATCTCTGACAGGGGGCTCAGCCAAACGTTCCCAACAGACCCTCACAATACGTTTGCCGAGTCTGTCCAGCTTCCTCCCCCGCCATCGGATCCAACTCACCACCAGGTGGTGATCAGTTGACAGCTCCGCCCCTCTCTTCACCCGAGTGTCCAAGACATATGGCCGAAGGTCTGATGACACGACCACAAAGTCGATCATCGACCTCCGGCCTAGGGTGTCCTGGTGCCACGTGCACTGATGGACACCCTTATGCTTGAACATGGTGTTCGTTATGGACAAACCGTGGTTAGCACAGAAATCCAATAACAGAACACTGTAGCAGAAATGAGTCAAATCAGACAAATCAAAGAGTCTATCAGAGCTGTGTGCATTGAAACATGAGCTGAATTCCTCAGGAAGTCATAAATCAGTTCTAGTGCCACAGGAACCAAGCAAGATAACCAACCAACCAACTTGTTCACACAACAGCTTTCAACATTAACACCAATAGAACAATTATTAACAATTTTAATTCGAAGAAGAGATTGTCAAATTTATTGTTCGTGATTGAAATGCAACGCTGGACATCACATGTAAACCCAGGAGATCAAGTTAAATATTTGCATTGACTTCCCCCCCCCAGCCAGTGAAACCAGACTGAAATTCCTAAGGGGGAAGGGCTTTAAACCTTTGTCTTCACAGAAAAGTCCCTTTGCCAGAGAATGGCAAAGAAACTGCTTTTTATACATTATATATGGACCAGAATGAACTCAAAAAAGACTTATGAATGAATCATTCCATTGCTTAACTCCATATTCATTTACGTGTAACCCACACATTTGACTATCATGTATAATCACTTATTGTGTATGTCTTTTGATAACTATAGAATACCTAGTCATGTCTAGTATTCAAATAATCGCATTTTCTTGCTTGATATTGTCCTGACAATCATTTATTTGTAAAATATATCATAATCATGTTATAGGAATCATGTCCAAAATTAGACCCTGTGAGGCAAGAACCACATGCTTGGTAAGATAAACAAATGATTTATGATACCCACCCCAAGAACATATCTGATTGGTCAAGGCAACATTTGAGGGGTGGCCAACAAGGAAGTTTAAATACATTGGACACGATGTAATTTTGCTTTTAGTCTGCTTTTAGTCTGCTTTTAGTGCTAGTCTAGCTGCTGCTATTAGCCATGTCGGCTTTTAGTTCTAGCATTGCTCGTGCTATCAGTCATGCCTGCTCTTAGCTTTTAGCTTGTAGCTTTGCTACCTAGCTTTAGCTTGTAGCATCTAGCCATGCGGTAGTCATCATTGTTCTTTGAGCGCGGTTCCAGCGTGCCTGCCTGCTGCTACTATGAGAAGGAACACAACCTAGTCTCGTCAAACTTTATTTCTTTTCTTTTCCGTTTGAGAGTTTCGTGTTCTGAGTTAAGTTTTGTAACGTCCATTCAACTTCAACCAGCGAACACGACTCTGCACTTTCAGCCAACGCCCAACAACCACGGGCTTCCCAAGACGTCACTTCAGAGACTGAACTTCCAGCCAATCAACGACCTCGGGATAGCCCTTTCACCGAGGCTCCTTCTTCACAGGAGATGCAAGTAACTTTACCTCCAGACTGTGACCTTTACTGGTGTATCTAATATAATTTTAACCTCATTGAGGAACTCAATGCGAGCGCTAATTACGTGATTGATGGTTGTTCATGTCTATGCAATTTAACGTATTGCTGTTAACTTTGGATTACATATTTCCATTCTCTTAAACTCATCTTTCCCTAACTTTCGACCTTCCTGCAACTTGTGTGAATGTGTGTGTGCGTGCGTTTATGTGTTAGATTAGTTTATATGTCTTAGATTTATCTAATAAAGCCTTATTCATATTGAAAAGAGAAGTATCTTGTGTTTTGTGCTTACAAGTTAATGTCTTAAACTGCCAATCTTGTTACTGTGCTAATTGATAGTGTTTTCACTATAGTTTGGATATTAGTATCCAGCGCAGATTTGATGTTAAACGGCTCGTTCACTGAACCGCAGGCGCGTCTCCGTGAACAGCCGTGAAACAGTGATTCTGTTCAAATTCCCTTTAAAATCTTAAATGATTCCCTTTGAGCTAAATTGACCTGTTTCCCTTACATTTATAATGGTGGAGAATGCGGGCAGTTTAATCTAAATTGTGAGCATAAACCAAGTTATTTAATCTTTGATTTTGCTAAAGGAATGAAAGATGAGAAGCATGCGAGACCTGAGTATGTGTGTGTGACGCGTGACGTAAGCAGCGCGCGCCCTCCCGCTTGAATGAAAGGAGCTAGAGGAGACTTTAACTCGAGTCCGTCTCCCCTTTGTTAACAGCAGTAAGTGAACTTAAAAGTAAACATCTGAGATCGTACAATAAGGTAGAAATTGAGCGTGTTCCTCATTTGTGTAATGCCTTGTTTTATAGCCGATTTGATTTCACTGCGTGTTCCAGTGTCTCAAACGCTATCTCAGTCACTGTTTGCTGAACGGAGCTAAACTGTTAGTGTTTCAAAAGGGATATAAATCGGTGAATAAAGAATAGTTTTGAGCGGGTTCCTCAATCTATTTATCAAAGTCCCCGTATTCATATTTCATATAGTTTGATTGCCAGTGCGTGTTCCACTGCCGAATCAATTTTGATATTCTACTCCCCTAAATTAACGTTAAACATTAGAGAACAATGTTTGCCCATTTGTATCCGTTCACAAAGTGAATGCAATCTCGCGTAACACTGCGTGTGCCCGAGAGTAATTTGAATGGGAGTGTTTTAAAAGCTTGATCAAGTAAATTTTAACTGTGTACCAACAGCGAAGGAAAACTTTTATGTTTGTGTCCAGAAAAACTGGCACGGAGAATCAAATTGCTGAGATTGATATAATAACTACAGCAGGAAGCTGCTATTTGAATTAAGATAAATTTAACTCTATACAAACTGAGAGTTTAAGTGCCACATCGCAAAACCAACTGAAAGGCGGTGTTGTTATTTGTACAGTGTTGAAATGAGCCGACATTTCATGTAACATGCTTAACTGTATTTGCAACAATGCAACGATTCATGTGCTAATCCACTAGAATGTGTTTTGGTTGCCATAGTGACGACCGTGACCAGGAAGACTTACGTACTTCCGGAGCAACTCTGAACTGTGCATGCGCAGTGCACAAACTCTGCGGTTTCGCTAAGCTAACGAAACCATTGCATTTACATTGAAGTCTATACTAAAGCCACTAGCCTCGAAGGTTAGCCGTTAGCATTACCATCCAGTGGTAGAATAATGTGTGTTTGGGCAACGCTGACGTGATTTAACCATTTTAAACATCTTAACTAACACTTGTTAGTCCCTCTCTTTTTATCGCTCTCTTTTCTCACTAGACCACTTATTTTCATTTTACTAGAAAGGGAAATACTGACTCACAATTATTAATTGTCAAATTGAAATTTAATTGAAACATTAAATTTATTTTGAAGCATTTAAAATTTCCCTCTCAGATCATTTCATTTGATCTTTTATTTCTAGTATTCTCTTTTGGGTCTAATTATTTTAGGAATGAATAAGCCTTGAACTTTGGAAGTTAAAGTAAACTTATTCTTCCTAATTTATTTATTACCCATCTGAATATATGCTATTCAGACCTTTACTTATTTGAATGCGTTTTACCCCTCTTCCTGTTTTGGTTATACACTTAACCACTATTGTTTTACGTATTTATTTCCTCTTTTTTATTTCATGTTTGCATATTTTGCCCATTTATTATTTTTTTTAATTTTCCTATTTCTTACCATTTCTTTTGTGTATCCTAGCCTGGGAACGACAAACCTGAGCCCTAAAAGGAGACATTGTTATCCCTCACTACGAGTTCAAATAAATTAGAAAGACAACTCTCTTTCACTTAAAGTTTATTTTGTTTGATAAGTTGTGCAGCAACTAACACAACGCTCTCCTTGTAGTTCAGATAACCGCTACTGAGACTTACCATCTCCGTCCTCTCTCTCCTTTACTTTCCTCTTCTCTTTTTACATTTGTAGGACATGTAAGAACCATCAATCAATACCAAGTGAAGTAAATACACAATCGTGCCAAAGACGACGAATCATCCTTATGAATTTGATTGTAATCATCCTCTCATTTGTTCTTCCTAACCTCCCTACATTTGGAAACGCAATCCAAGTTTTAGCATCTCATCCAACGTTGAGATCAATTTAATAGAGATACGTGTTGAGCAACTGTCGCCTTCGCTGACTCCCTGGTGAGCGGTCCAACTGAAAGGTGTACGGTGTCAATCCTGTCAGACTAAGAAAAGAGATATCAAAATTATTATTGTATTCTTTTGTCCAAAGCAAGAAATATAATAATATTGTTTACGTTTTTGATAACATTTAATTGGAAAAAATAATTTTCCTCATTTGAAAAACAGAAATTTTGCTTGTCATTTGAATTTGTTTTTCACCTCTGTCTCTCTTTTCCTCTTCCTCATTAGAGTGACAAAGTCTTCGCATCTCTAGTCTACTTAGACACCCTGAGACCAACACAGTCATCACCACATTTCACTAGTGGTTCACAATCACTGATACAACACTTAGTTGTCCCACCACACATAGGCTTTTACTCCACACAGATCTGTGTCAGTCTCTCTTCTCCCCAGCGTGCCAACATGCCGCAGACTGCAGACCCCATTTCCCATGGGGAAGATGTGAACATTTGGCTGAGAGGCATAACAGACAGCCTCACTCCAAAGACATTTGAACTGTTATTATTTTTAATAATAATCCTAATCCTGAGAAGATTCCTGACACAAGATTCAAGCCAGAACAACAACCACGAGGAGCTAGTCAAGATCACGAGCTCACTAAGCTATGCCTTCACAACCCAGCTGAAACTGAGCGACAAGCACATCACCCACCTTCAAGAGGAGCTGACAGGTGCTCAACGTCGCATAGACAAGCTGGAAGTGAAAGTTCAAGATCAACTCAAAGCACCGAGCGAGAGGGAGCAGGATACAACAGAACAAGTTATGAAGCTCCAAGCAGCCCTGGCAGCAGCTCAGCTCGACCAGCAACATGCAACGGCTGCTCAGAAAGGCCTGGTAAACAGACTCCAGTATGCCGAACAGCTACTGGAGAAAGCCAAGATAGACATCAGAAACAAGAATTCTGAAATCAGTGCTTTGAAAGACCACCTTGAAAGGTACAGAACTGAAATGGACAATCTGACCCAACAACTAGATGATACCAACGATGAGCTCTACATGGTCAGAAAAGAACTCCAAAATGCTTACAAGCACAAACTAGAGCCAAGAAAAGAGAAACATCTCTTAGCCTCATCACTGCTGAGCAGAGCAGAGTCCCACGTCCAAGAACTGGCATGTGACGAAAGGAGCGAAGGGCCACAACCCAAAACCTCACCTGCCTTCGCCACACAACCCTTTCCTGCCAACGAAAGAAAACCTCCCGTCCAAGACCTTGAAGCTGCACACGGGATGACAATCAAAGACCTCAACAAGCTGTCTGAAAACATCAGCAGGTTCAACCCGGACTCCACAGAGAGCCCCGACATCCAAGCTTACCTGCGAGATATCGAATTTCACCTGGAAGTGAGACCTCATGTGACTGACAGAGACTGGTTATACCTCCTTAGAGCCACGTCCAGTTCCGAGGTACGAAACTTTCTAGATCGACAGCCCAGTCAAACCAAGTCAAACTACCAGCGACTTCGTGAGGTCCTGATTAAAGAGTTTACAGACCCAGAGTCTGAACATGGACTGTTAACTGCCTTGGAAACCAAACAAGGTCGTCAAGAGACTCCACAAGCTTATTACAACCGACTCCGACAAGCCTACTTTGGTGCACACAACAGCCCTGACCTTGAAGAGGATGTGAACTTCAAAAGCCTCTTCCTAAGAAATCTGCACCCTGGAGTCAGTCACCATCTAGGTGTCATGGCCTGTCCGAACTCCATGACCATCCAACAGTTGTGTGACCTAACACAGAAGGCCTATAACAAGCAGAAGGTGGCCTCAAAGAAAGGTAGCAAAACCTCCACACTCTTGAACTCTGTCAACAAAGACTCAAGCCTTGCACTGGACGACACCCAGTGGCATCACAACACCAGAGTCTTCCATCAAGAGCACAGAGAACGTGACGCCCATATCCACGACCGCTTTCAGCCCAACTGCTGGAAAAATCCATGGGAC
Organism: Carassius auratus; assembly: GCF_003368295.1. NCBI lineage: Eukaryota > Metazoa > Chordata > Actinopteri > Cypriniformes > Cyprinidae > Carassius > Carassius auratus. The sequence goes on along the minus strand of NC_039288.1, from coordinate 1,991,546 downwards.
CAGCCACGCTTCTCAAGAAACCAAAAGGATAACATCTGGAAACCTAACCAGAGATCCAAAGGTAATCACCTGACTCATCCAAAAGCAACTCGTGTGGGTAAGCGACAACAAAACCCACCTCAGCACCACTCAGACATGCACAGTGCTGAGTATGCACAAGAACATAACCGCTTACCATTAGAAGACACGGAACAAGTCATGGAACAACTAAGAGAGTTCCTTCAAGACAATTTACATGCATATGACCACAAAGTTGAGTCATGCTCGCTGTGACCAGCGACAGAACGGAAGGCCGGTGATCACCTGGTGCACCACATCAGAGATGACAAGCACCTGTTCAACAACAACCCAGAATGAACAAGTCTTTCACGGCCAACTGTTGATGAAAAATCTGAGGTACTAAAGGACATCACCTCAGTCACTAACAAACTGTCAAATGAACTCCAACTCCAAGTTCCAAATTCCCTGTCTGTGCAACAGCAACCACCAGAGCACAGAAGGTCAGAAAGTCTGCTACAGCCAGAAGGCATCACAAGAAGAATGCAACATAGGAGACAAGTTTTGCAACTCAGCTTCACACAGCCATGCCAAACTGCCTCCGACTGTCTGCTAAAGAACTTCCTGCCTTGCTGGACTGACCCCTCATTAGACCATGGACACGCCCTCATCCAAGCCAAGGATGCTGAGAGCCAGTCTTAAGTGACATGCTAGAAAAAGGGGGAGACAACACAGACTTGAACAGATCTGACCACACATGCACTACACCAGTAATACACAACATTACCTACACCCAGAGGTAAACACATCTACTGATAACACAGTCAACAAACATATTCTTCCCACAGGTAGAATATCCAACTTTTAGCGTAACAAAGTTACACATACCCACCATGAAGAAACGTGCAGCCATCCTCACAATAGGTAGAACACCTGACACTAAGTTAAGGTTCACGACACACTAGCTGCACCTGACATCCTAGCTCAATAGTAGTTGTAACACATGCTAGGAAAACCCACAGCAGCCTTGTTTTGTTTTGTTCTTCTTTTACCTATCCTTCTCCTTCCCCTCTTTCCTGAGTAGGTGAAACGCCTAGACACCCTGCGAGGGTCGAAGGTCTGATATTAGGATTGACTCGCAACACCTAATATCCGCCAGCCACTCTAAACTGAATGGAAGCCAGAGAGCTCCATGCATGATAGGTCAATTCATTGAATTGAAAATGAAATTACTAGAAAACTAATGGTAAACATGTAAAGTAAGACAACCTAGAAGAACCAAACAAAGTTAACCACAAATTTGATTGATGAATCAAAATAAAAACAATTTCCAAGACGATCTAAAATATCCTCAATGTGCTAAACTACATTGACTAATTGAACTTAACCACGTGTACCTAAATAACCTGATGCCTGCACCAGTACAGTAACTGTCATGGAGGTGTTGTCTTGCTGTTTGCTGTGTTTGTCTGCTTCTTCTGCCTTTGTTTCTCCAGCGATCGACGATGTCTTCACCTAAACACCTCGCCGATCGAAAGGGGGATATATGTAGCAGAAATGAGTCAAATCAGACAAATCAAAGAGTCTATCAGAGCTGTGTGCATTGAAACATGAGCTGAATTCCTCAGGAAGTCATAAATCAGTTCTAGTGCCACAGGAAACAAGCAAGATAACCAACCAACCAACTTGTTCACACAACAGCTTTCAACATTAACACCAATAGAACAATTATTAACAATTTTAATTCGAAGAAGAGATTGTCAAATTTATTGTTCGTGATTGAAATGCAATGCTGGACATCACATGTAAACCCAGGAGATCAAGTTAAATACTTGCATTGACTTCCCCCCCCAGCCAGTGAAACCAGACTGAAATTCCTAAGGGGGAAGGGCTTTAAACCTTTGTCTTCACAGAAAAGTCCCTTTGCCAGAGAACGGCAAAGAAACTGCTTTTTATACATTATATATGGACCAGAATGAACTCAAAAAAGACTTATGAATGAATCATTCCATTGCTTAACTCCATATTCATTTACGTGTAACCCACACATTTGACTATCATGTATAATCACTTATTGTGTATGTCTTTTGATAACTATAGGATACCTAGTCATGTCTAGTATTCAAATAATCACATTTTCTTGCTTGATATTGTCCTGACAATCATTTATTTGTAAAATATATCATAATCATGTTATAGGAATCATGTCCAAAATTAGACCCTGTGAGGCAAGAACCACATGCTTGGTAAGATAAACAAATGATTTATGATACCCACCCCAAGAACATATCTGATTGGTCAAGGCAACATTTGAGGGGTGGCCAACAAGGAAGTTTAAATACATTGGACACGATGTAATTTTGCTTTTAGTCTGCTTTTAGTCTGCTTTTAGTGCTAGTCTAGCTGCTGCTATTAGCCATGTCGGCTTTTAGTTCTAGCATTGCTCGTGCTATCAGTCATGCCTGCTCTTAGCTTTTAGCTTGTAGCTTGCTACCTAGCTTTAGCTTGTAGCATCTAGCCATGCGGTAGTCATCATTGTTCTTTGAGCGCGGTTCCAGCGTGCCTGCCTGCTTCTCTCTATGAGAAGGAACACAACCTAGTCTCGTCAAACTTTATTTCTTTTCTTTTCCGTTGGAGAGTTTCGTGTTCTGAGTTAAGTTTTGTAACGTCCATTCAACTTCAACCAGCGAACACGACTCTGCACTTTCAGCCAACGCCCAACAACCACGGGCTTCCCAAGACGTCACTTCAGAGACTGAACTTCCAGCCAATCAACGACCTCGGGATAGCCCTTTCACCGAGGCTCCTTCTTCACAGGAGATGCAAGTAACTTTACCTCCAGACTGTGACCTTTACTGGTGTATCTAATATAATTTTAACCTCATTGAGGAACTCAATGCGAGCGCTAATTACGTGATTGATGGTTGTTCATGTCTATGCAATTTAACGTATTGCTGTTAACTTGGGATTACATATTTCCATTCTCTTAAACTCATCTTTCCCTAACTTTCGACCTTCCTGCAACTTGTGTGAATGTGTGTGTGCGTGCGTTTATGTGTTAGATTAGTTTATATGTCTTAGATTTATCTAATAAAGCCTTATTCATATTGAAAAGAGAAGTATCTTGTGTTTTGTGCTTACAAGTTAATGTCTTAAACTGCCGATCTTGTTACTGTGCTAATTGATAGTGTTTTCACTATAGTTTGGATATTAGTATCCAGCGCAGATTTGATGTTAAACGGCTCGTTCACTGAACCGCAGGCGCGTCTCCGTGAACAGCCGTGAAACAGTGATTCTGTTCAAATTCCCTTTAAAATCTTAAATGATTCCCTTTGAGCTAAATTGACCTGTTTCCCTTACAACACCGCTCGGGTTCAGATCAGGGGGGCCGTTCCTCCCAATCACGCCCCTCCAGGTGTCACTGTCACTGCCCACGTGAGCGTTGAAGTCCCCCAGTAGAACGACGGAGTCTCCAGTCGGAGCACTTTCCAGCATCCCTCCCAGAGACTCCAAGAGGGCCGGGTAGTCCACACTGCCGTTCGGCCCGTAGGCACAAATGACAGTGAGAGACCTATCCCCGACTCGAAGGCGCAGGGAAGCGACCCTCTCGTTCACCGGGGTGAACTCCAACACATGGCGGCTGAGCTGGGGGGCTATTAGCAAACCCACTCCAGCCCTCTGCCTCTCACCATGGGCAACTCCAGAGTGATAGAGAGTCCAGCCTCTCTCAAGAAGTGTGGTTCCAGAGCCCAAGCTGTGCGTTGAGGTGAGCCCGATCTCTAGTCGGTACCTCTCTACCTCCCGCACAAGCTCAGGCTCCTTCCTCGCCAACGAGGTGACATTCCATGACACTAAAGACAGATTCCGTGTCCAGAGATCGGGTCGCCAGGTGTCTCGCCTATGACTGTCACCCGATCCACTATGCACCGGCCCCCTCATTTAAATGCAGGTGTGTAAAATATGTGCAAGATTTGCACTGCACGTGTGATGGTAGATGTGCAGCTTTATTCTTATTCATTTTATCTTCATTACAAATCTTTACAATCATTGCAAATGGTTTCATTTTGGAAAATTGCATGTAAAAAATAATTAACGTTGTAATGCAAAATGTGAATTAATATTCATATGCAAGTATTTGTGCAAAAATTATTAATGTGCATTAATGACAGGGCACATTAATATTCAACATTCAACAATTTGTGAATGTTGCATTTCTCTGTCGGAGAGAGCCATCAATGTGAATTTCATCTTGCAGCAGACAAGAAAACATTTGTTTATTAATAAATAATTAAACTGTCTAATTTTTCACAATAATCAGGCTACTTCTGCATGTACTTTGTGGAAAACAATGCATGTGTTGAGCGTGGAATATATTAACGTTTGATTATGTAAATTTAACCCTAAAACGTATTCTGGACAAATGTGGGCAAAATAATTTTGATTTATTTTTAAAAAATACTTCCCTTGACCGGAGCGGTACAAGACTTGGTTACTTTTCCTAAGTTTGCCTCCTGAACACACACACATTTTTTTGATTCAATTCTTCAATGTTAAGTGGGTTAAAAAAAACTCCTTAATCTTGTATTTGGGTTAAAAATGGGCACACATAGAAATGAATGGGAAAAACTGTAATTTAGAGCATTCTTCTTGTTTTTTTTGTAAAAATAAATTAATAGATCCAATACAATGCATATCTAACATACACTCAAATGAAGAGCTGATCCTGTACAACATTCTCATCATGGCAAAAACTCACACTCATACACACACACACAAACAATGTATCCAATGAGCCTGTGACAGAGCTGGGCTAATGTCTGACCATGTTTTTTGGTATGATCCAATCATCCACCTGGCTCATCACCCTCTCTCTCTCTCTCTCACACACACTCACACACACACACACACACACACACACACACACTCACGCACACACACTCACTCAATGCATTCAATGAGCCTATAACAGAGCTGGGCTAATGTCTGACCATGTTTTTTGGTATGATCCAATCAACCACCTGGCACCGGACACCTTCAGAGTCAGATCAAACTGCTACTGCAAGGTTTGTTGTTACTTCCAAACAAAACGTTTATGTAGCATATGCTACCTAAACCTGCAGTGGCAGTTATTTTCTCAGTTCACTGCAAGCAGCACAATGAGAAGGAGGTTTAGTGCAGCAGAAACCCTGGATATTCTCCTGGAATCCAGTGGGGAAGAAGGAGACCAGGCAAACTGTGGTTTGGAGTCAGCAGAGGATCAAGGATCTGAACAGTGATACAGTGGTTCATAGAGTTCAGCCTATATATGCAGCCATTAAGTACTATAGCCATCTAGTGGCTATTGATATTATTGTTTTTTGTTAATTTAATACCAAAATGAGACACCAGGTGACAGCAAAGTCACTTCATCTTTAGGTTTTAGCTCTAAGAACTTATTGAAATGATATTTTAATGTAGTTAAAAAATTTAAAAACATAACATAAAAATAAGCATAATTTACATAGAAAATATGGTACTTTTGAGGTAAATAAATTCAAAAATATATATATATTTTTTTAAAAAGCACCATAAATGGATAGACAAAACTTTATCGAAGACAGTGATATAACATTTATAATAAATAAAAAATAGGATCACACGTGAGTCCTCTGTGCCCACATTTGTCCACAATTACAGGATTAAGGGCTATAAAGTGAATACGGTTTGAGGATTAATATAAACCTCTGATTAGTTGAATATAACAAATTAACGACTAGAACTAGAAAAATCTTACATGGGGACAGACCATGTTTTAGTCTATAACCAAAACAACAGTCCTATATAAACCGGTTCAGCAACTTTGAAAGCCTCATACACTGTCCGTATGAAAGAGCAAGAGATTCACACCTTTATCTCGACCCCCATAAGTCATACATAACTACCCTCAAAAACCCAACCCCCTCCAGCTGAACAGAATTCGGTCAGTCTTTTGGCTCCGAGGAACAGTGAGTTACTGGGCTGAAACATGCCTGCACTCAGCAGTACTACTCTTTGTATTCATTATATTCTTGCAGCCCATATTATTGTTTTCACGAGACAATAATCATAATAACAAAATCAATTAATAATTAATCATTATTTTACGAAAATCATTGTTATTTGTGATCGTGGATGTTTACATTTAGCAAGCAGGAAAACATTCATTCTACCTGAAGGAAGACGTATTTTATTGAGCTAATGCTGTTAAATAGAGAGAGAGAGAGTGAGTGCGAGAGAGAGAGTGAGTGCGAGAGAGAGAGAGAGAGAGAGAACCAGTCTAGAGTTTATTAAACTTGGAGCTCATTATACTGAAGTACAAATCCAAACACCACAAACGTTATGCATTTTATGAATAATGAAATGTTATGAAAAGTATGCATTTTATTCACATGCAGTATGTTTGTTGGTATTTAGCAGTTAAAACCTATTTTTAAACTTGAATTTAAATACTATTAAACTAACTTTAAAATATCAAGGAGTTTAAATTAAAAAGGATAAAATGTCACAGTGCATGTTAAATAGCCTAAATGAACTTGTGTTAATAATATAATTAGAACTAACAATATAATTCGATTTTTTTACATGAACAACTCCTGTATAAAATGGGACAGCAACCTTTATATCAAACATTTTTAAATCGCCCACAGCTGAGCAACGCGAGAGGGGGATCCGCGCCAGAGCGTGTGAAGTGAATGTGATGAACGAAGTCATTTTCAGATGCAATAAAAAATAAAAAAAATAGCCTAGATTAGGCCAATTCAGGCTCTGATCTGTAGTTTATAATACTTAAAATTACTGTTAACCTAGAGTAACAAATTTTAACGGATTAATCGCCTTTTTTCATTTGCTGCATGTTTTCTTTCTTTCTTTATTTTTAAACACACTAAAAAAGAAAGTTTGTGAGAGAAAAAAAATATACAAGTCTTGTATAGGTTTAATTTTAACGGATTAATCACCTATTTTCGTTTGCTTTTTTTTAATTTTTTTTTTACATTTTTATAATTCATGTATAAATAGCATTTTATTACATTTAGAAATAATAACGACTGGCCTAATAATGTTATTATGTACAAACAGGATATATTTATTCCCTTCACTTTACAACAAATCCTTTAAATGTAACAAATAAATCAGAACAAAACAAGAATTAAAAATATAGAATTGTAATGGATAAATATAATTGCAGTATATAAAAATATAGGCTTAACTATAAACAAACAAAATAATAATAATAATAATAATTTAAAGCTAAGCATAAGGTAAGGTTGGGCTTTATCATTCTCTCACTCGGGAGAAATCCGTTTCCATATTCGTGATGTTGCCCATTTGAAGCTTAAGTATTATTCATGAAGTAAAATAGGCTTTGCTGTTCATGCGTGTTTCAGTATCGATGGAAAAAAAAATTCTTAATTAACAATATGTGGAGTAAATGGACCACTGCTAACGCTGAATGTCTGGTGAACGACTGCGGTTTCCAGTGAATATGTGCACGAGACACCAGCACAATCAAACAGCAGAAACAGAAAATACAAAATTGTTGGTCACACATAAGGCATAATTAAAAAATGCAAAGTGTTAGTAGTTTGAAAAAAATCAAGAATAAAAACAGAGTTAATAATAATTATTGCTAAATGCTGGACCGTTCCCAGTTCGCTCTGCATATAGAACATGAATTTTTTTTTTTAAACCAAGAATGAACTGAAATGAAAATGAAATGAAAACATTTAGCTTTTTATCCGTGTATATATATACATACACATATACAGTAGGTGGCCAGCCTTACTGGGGCTTACCGCTGCGCGTAACTGTAATTCAGTCGCGTGTTAAAATCATTCGCGAAACTACCGCCAGGTGGCGCAAAGGGACGGATTGCGAAATGAATGTAATTGTAAAATGAGATAAAAGGAGGAAGTAAAACAACAATAACATTATGATATAACATTGTAACATTTAAAAAAAAAACTGTTTTTTTTTTACAATTTGTTAATTTTTTAAATGTAGGATAGTCTTAGACTACAGTCTACTAAACAAAAATTAAAAGAAGACCTTAACACAAAGGATCATATGCATGCTATTTTTATTAAACAGTAAATAAATATTAGGCCTATATTATATATATATTAGCTAAATGTTTTAATTTCATTTTCATTTCGATTCATTCTTGGTTTTAAAAAATCTTCAGGTTCCATATGCAGAGCGAAATGGGTACGGTCCAGCATTTAGCAATAATTAATATTAACCAAAAATTAAGTATTATTTGTTTCAGCTGATCGTACTGGTGCTTCGCGCACATAATGGAAACAGAAGTCGTTCACCAGACATTCGGCGTGAGCACTTTGACATTGTTAATTATGATTTTTTTTTCATCAATACTGAAACGCACACAGCCTATTTACCTCATGAATAATAGTTAAGCTTCAAATGGGCAACATCACAAATATGGAAACGTTTGATTTCTCCCGATTGAGCCTATAGCCTATTTTTTTTCCTCTCACAAAATCTGATTTTTTTTTTTAGCGTTACATGTACAAACTGTCAATAGTCGCAGTATCAGTATTGAAGGAGAAGTGCTGGATTTTCTTTTTTTTTTTTTTTGCCCTGCAACTCACTTGAAGTTCAGATAAATGGAAACACCATACACTATGTAACAATCCTTAATTGAAGAAATGTGGCAAAATATCTCAAGAGAGAACCTCATATTATTAAATTCAAAAGTGCTTTCCATATTTGGGTCAAAATGGGCTACATTTGTGAACGCACATTTTCTGAAATGTTGCGCGTCAGGTCATGCGAGCCTGCATCTTAAACCCTCTGTCAAACTTTCTGCGTCCGCGAGTCCGCTATGGACCGCTAGGTAGGCGTGATGTAAAAATCGTCATTGGGGAGTGTGTGCAGAGGCTCTAGCAGAGGACCGCGCGGACAGGTGCGCGTGGTCAGTTGGCTTCAAAAGCAAAATTGCACATGTGCAGTCAAAGTGAAGAAGCTCATTGCTACTCGAACCTGTGCAATCCGTCAATAAAAGAATAGCCTATAAAGACAGCGATGTGCAATAATTCTGGGCAATTGCAGAGCTGGCCATCAGCCTGCGCATTCAGAAGTATAAATTGAAGAAGTCTGCGTCCGCGCTGGCCGTGTATGCGTCCGGATTGCTCATGCGGAAAGTATAACAGGCGTTACAATCGCAACTTCTTTGTGTTACTCCTTTCAAGCTGAATCTCACAAAATTGGTCAGCTCCCAACAGCATCAGGTGTTTTATTTATGGGGAGTAGAATTGTTTATTTTCAATGAATGTAATAGATTATATATCATAATAGTTAGGCTATAATATTATAAATCAGGTTGGTTTGTATTGCTGACGTAATATGTAAATTATATGCGTAGACTTAAACTTAGACCATAATGCGGCTCGCTGGAAAAAAAGGTTGAGAACCACTGATATAAAGGTTGCCGTCCCATTTTATACAGGAATTGTTCATTTTAAAAAAATCGAATTATATTGTTAGTTCTAATTATATTGTTAACACAAGTTCATTTAGAACTTTTTTTTTACTTATAAACTCCTGGTTTCTGGTGTTTGGATATGTAGGCTACTTCAATATAATGAGCTCCAAGTTTAAGAATAGTCCTAGACTTCTCGCTCTCTTTAACAGCATTAGCTCAATGCAGTGTTAATTTTGACACGAAATTTTAATTTAGTTTTAGTCTTAGTCTTTTGACTATAATTCTTTTTAGTTTTAGTCAAGTTTTAGTCATCTGATTTGTTTTAATTTTAGTCTTATTTTAGTCGACTAAAATTGCTTGGTATTTTAGTCGACTAAAATAAGACTAAAATCAATAACAGACTTACTAGACAATTTTTTAGAGCTGGTATAGGAAACAAACTTAACCAAAATATATAAAACACAAATTCAACTTTATTTCAACACAACTGTGTCTTTATTTCGATTCAAAAGCTTTTATGCAGCAACAAACACTGTCATGATAATGTAAACAATAACTAGCTGCCAATTGACCATCAATAAAAGAAAAATAATGTTAGGTCCAGGACCTTAAAGCTTACAGCTGAGCTGAACAATAAGTGCATACATTTAAAGTAAATATTTAATAAGTTGGGTGGATAAAAAAAGTAACAAGATTTTATAAGGTATTCATTTGTCTAGCAATATTGTAAATACTACAATAGTGCTAGATTAGTATGTATAATGATAGGATGTGAACATTCACGTTTCACATGACTAATATAGAAATATTTGTGATATTGTCAACAAGTAGAACATTATAAAATATACTAAACATTAGTATTAATCAAATGTATGTATCATAATATTACGTATTAGTATTGTGCTCTCATCTAACTTGAAGAAGGGGCTATTTTACAGTACTTTTCAGTTCGTAATATTTAATGCTACAACATTTAAGCACTGCAGTTTTCCAGTTTTGCTTAGCTCAATAAACAAAAGAACATCGTTGTGAAATTACATTTGAGAAAATGTCCAGGTGGCTCGTCTGTAAATGTCTTTTCAAATTGGTTGTGTTCTTGCCACAAATGATCGCTCCGCGTGCTTTACACTTTGTTTTGTTTTGTTCGTCGTCAAACGTGAAGTGAGCTGTGGACATTTTGTCGCTCTTTTAGACATCACCTCTTCGAATGCCGTCTTCCCGGGAGCTCATTTAAAAACTGAAAACCTTCGCTTCACGTCTCAATAAGTCAGGCTCCGATTGGTTCTCTTCTCTCATGCAGTCTCGCCTGTTCGGTTTTGCCGGTTATTTTGTTCCTTCCTCGCATCTCTCCCGTCTGCTGATTTGATTTTCGTCACAGTCTATTTTCGTCTCGTCCTTTATTCGTTGACGATAACGTCAATCAATTTAGTCATAGTTTTAGTCTCCATCAGTGCCTTCTTTTTTAGTTTTCGTTTCGTTGTCATCCGCAAAAATATATTCGTTACGAAAATAATGCCGAAAATATTTAGTCAACGAAATTAACACTGGCTCAATGATATACGTCTTCCTTCCATTAGAATGAATGTTTTCCTGCCTTGCTAAATGTTGGGCTCATGATCAATAAGTTCGCCTCAATCTGATTCAGTAAAGTCAAACCGCAGACAGTGAAGCCTCGGAGACCCGCCTGCTGTGAGGCGGGAACAGAGGACTCCGCTTGGTCTTAAAGCCTCCCACAAACATCCACGATCACAAATAACAATGATTTTCGTAAAATAATGATTAATTATTAATTGATGATTTGTTATCATCATTATGGTCTTGTGAAAATAATAATATGGGCTGCGAGAAAATTATGAAGTGTAGTGCAGGCATGTTTCAGCCGAGTAACACCGTGTTCCTCAGAGCCAAAACACAGACCGAATTCTGTTCAGCTGGAGGGGGTTGGGTTTTGGATAGTTATTCATGGCTTGTGGGGTCGAGATAAAGGTGTGAATTGCTCTTTCATATGGACAATGTCTTATGAGGCTTTCACTTGCTGAACCGGTTTATAATAGGACTGTTGTTTTGGTTATATTCACAGTGCTGGCTCTCTCTGATGAGAGAAATGCAACATTCACACATTACACTATTCCTTTTCGTTTAAAAACATTTCAAGCTTTCTGTAGATATATTTTTAATGTACCTATGTGAGACACCACGATATTATGTTAATTAAAAAATTATACATTCATTATCATGAAAAATTGAAGTGATGAGACGGCGCCTCCCTGTCATTAATGCACATTAATAATTTTTGCACAAACACTTTAATATCAGCTTCTTATCGCGAGTAAAATTCATGCCAATAGCCAACATATTTAGCTTGATCAAAAGGTTGACTGCAAGAGTCGAGCGGGATGTTAAGGGTTTGTCTGTTTCATTTACTGATTATTTTCGGGTTAAAGCATGATTTAAACAGATTCACACTCAATCGCTTTCGCAATAATGCGTTCAAACAAATGTAATCTTACAGTGCTACATTATCAGCATGCTATCTGATTTTGAAATCTTGAAGTTAATCGATCTGTTTAGATAAAATAACCGACAAAGATGTTTTTTCATCACAAACAATTTTCACAGCAGAAAGCAGCAAGTAAAGATTAGTTTGGCATGTGATATAGGGAAAAAAGTTTACACATAGCTTAAGCCACTTTGAAACTCTCCTGTTATTTTTTTTAATTATTATTATCATTTTATATGCTATGTTATGAACATAACATTTCATACATACTGAAATACTTTATTCACGGAGTGAAGGCGGAACGTGTTTCTGGTTTCAATAGCCGCATTTCCCCTGTCAGGCCAGTGCGAGCCAGGGCTTAAAGCGGGCAGGGCGGGGCTCATAGCAAAAAGTGAAACATTGATCATAAGCTATTGATTTAATTTATAAGGACTAAAAATTAATTACACATAAATACACTTATTTCCATTTTATTTATTTTTAACGCTTATGAAAATAGCCTGCTTATTCAGTTGAGTCTGTTTCTGTTTATTAGCCACAGTAGCCGTCACATTTAGAATGAATTATAATAGCTCTATTTTTATAAAAGCTCCCGAACAAAAACATTAGGCTATTATATTTTTTTTATGACGTGAGCTAAACTCTCGAGATGAGGCTTGTGACAGATAATACACATTACTAAATAAATACACGAGACTAAGAAGCTGACGTCTGATTTCCTCAAAAGGTCATATTTACCATGTTTACTATGGTAATGTTAATGCCTAGCGTGCACAGACTTTTGCATCGCTTATAAATATTTCTGCCTTGTATGGTGATTATAATACACATTGGATCAAGTTATTTCAAAGACTCGCTGCTGACTGAAAGTGAGTTTTGAGCTTGATTTATTTAAAAAAAGTGTTTAATGCTGGTGTTATAGCTGTTATTTTTCCGAAATGATCAGCAGCGCAGATTCTCTATTTTTATAAAAGCTCCCGAACAAAAATCATTATATTTTGATGATATGCAACGTGGAGCTAAACTCACGAATTGAGACGACAGATAAAATGTTACTTAATAAATACATAATTGTGATAGAGAATAAGAAGCTGACATCTGATTTATCCAAGCGGTCATATTTACCATGTTTACTATGGTAACGTTAATGTTTAGCGTGCATAGTCTTTTACATCGCTTCTAAATATTTCTGCCTTGTTTAGTGATTATAATCCACATCGGATCAAGTTATTTAAAACACTTGCTGCTAATTAAGAGTGAGTTTTGAGCTCAACTTATTTTAAAGTCTTTAATACTGGTGTTAAAGCTGTTATCTTTCTGAAATGATCCGCAGCGCAGACTTTAACATTACTCAAATTACTTTAGTTGTAAATTACTAAAGCTTTTTTTTTTTTTTTTTTTTTTACATCGTGTGAATGTTGTTGATTATAATGAGAGAACTTGAGTTTAATCGTGAGGACGTTTTATTAATTCTTTAGATTCAATTGCTAGAGTTTCAAAGATTTAATCGTGCTGGTTTAATTTTATTCGTTTCTTGTTTTAGGCAAATTAGGCCTAAATAATGCGAACGAAATTATACAGTGCTTCACATTTAAACATGCAACAATTTCTTAATCTTAATTTCTCAATTTCTGAATAATATAACGCATAATTAATATAATATAAATACTGCACACCTTTTAAATGTGTCCAATCTAAAATGTGGTTTAATACCATGTAGCTTAGAAAATATAAGCACAGACTCTTTCTCTTTCTAAGAAATGCACATAACTTAATAAATACCAAACTTTCATCTGTGAATATTAAATATTACATATATTAAATAATTAAACTATAGTGTTTTTCTTTCATTTTCAGTGACTGAAGCCATCAAATGTAACACATCAGCGAGGCAAAACTTTCGTCTATTTGCGAAAATGTGCTTTGATGCACTTGTTTGATAACTTGTAGTTGAAGCGCCACTCAGTGGTCAAAAGCTGCAAATGCACTTTATACCGCCGCCGCGGCGGTACCCGTGGCGTTAAAAGAGGCATTTTTGATTTCTACTTAGTGTATACAAACATACATACATACATACATGGGCCTTATATTTATTTACGAGTTTAATAACAATAGCATGCATATGATCCTTTGTGTAAAGGTCTTTTAATTTTTGATGAGTAGACTGTAGCCTAAAACAATCTTACGTTTTAAAATTAACTCACTGTAAATGTTTGAATATTTTTTAAAGACGTTACAATGTTATATCATAATGTTATTTTTGTTTTACTTCTTCCTTTTATCTCATTTTACAATTACATTCATTTCGCAATCCGTCCACCTGGCGGTAGTTTGAAATAAAGATTCCAAATAAACCTTGAGCATCTGTTGAGCATCTGTCCTGCTTTTTCATTTGTCCCTTTGCATTTTATGCAAAAGCAGTTTTTCTGTGGGACATGGTGGAGAATATGACGTGAGCGAGATGGTGCATGTGATTACCACAGAAAAAAAGCACGTCATCAAGAAACATGCTAATCAGTGCAATCGTTTTCCAAAAAAACAAATGACCCACAGGCTGACAAAGTTTCGGCAGCAGAAGTGATGAGGATTTATGCCGTACATCACACACATTCATATCGCTCTACCAACTGCAGTAACAAGATAGCCCCAATAATTTTTCCAGATTCTGAAACAGCTAAGAAAAAAGCTTTAGAAACTTTGGGTGATATTTTGGGTCAGGTAGTCTTAATCTTTTAGTCGGTGGGTTTAAAAAGAAATATAGGCAATATATTACAGAAAGCTTGAAATGTATACTTTTAAATGAAAATATTCAAACCAAAATAAATAGACTACTCTGATTATATAATCCATATGAAATGTGCATTTCTCTCTGGCTTTCATGGCGAGTCCGCATCGTCAACTTCATCTTAGCAGTGATACAGAAAACACCAGTTTATTACTAAACAATGAAATATCTCCTTTCTAATATAGACATTCATAATCATTACAGTTCTTTGTGGCAAGCTTTATGTGTGTGGTCATAACGCTTTTTGTCATGTAGGCTATAATCATGTAGGCCTATTTAAGTAATGAAATTAATATAAAGGGGCGACGCATTTACTACTTGTAAAAAATGTGGGTCAGGTACAATATTTTCTTTTTCTGTTGTCCGAGTTTCGGGAGGGTTAGTTGAAAACATTGGTCGGGTGCGGGTTGTTTATACATTGACCCGCGCATCACTGACTATATATATATATATATATATATATATATATATATATATATATATATATATACATACATGCATACATACACACACACACGCACACAGTGGGTACGGAAAGTTTTCAGACCCCCTTAAAATTTTCACTCTTTGTTATATTGCAGCCATTTGCATAAATATATTTAAGTTCATTTTTCAGAATTGCTGACATTTTTGCAGATTTATTAAAAAAGAAAAACTGAAATATCACATGGTCCTAGGTATTCAGACCCTCTGCTGTGACACTCAAATATTTAACTCAGGCGATGTTCATTTCTTCTGATCATCCTTGAGATGGCTCTACACCTTCATTTGAGTCCAGCTGTGCTTGATTATAATGATTGGACTTGATTTGGAAAACCACACACCTGTCTATATATGGCCATACAGCTCACAGTGCATGTCAGAGTAAATGAGAATCATTAGGTCAAAGGAACTGCCTGAAGAGCTCAGAGACAGAATTGTGGTAAGGCACAGATCTGGCCAAGGTAACAAAAAAATTCTGCTGCACTAAAGGTTCCTAAGAGCACAGTGGCCTCCATAATCCTTAAATGGAAGACATTTGGGACGACCAGAACCCTTCATAGAGCTGGCCGTCCGGCCAAACTGAGCTATCGGGGGAGAAGAGCCTTGGTGAGAGAGGTAAAGAAGAACCCAAAGATCACTGTGGCTGAGCTCCAGAGATGCAGTCGGGAGATGGGAGAAAGTTGTAGAAAGTCAACCATCACTGCAGCCCTCCACCAGTCGGGGCTTTATGGCAGAGCGGCCCGACGGAAGCCTCTCCTCAATGCAAGACACGTGAAAGCCCACATGGAGTTTGCTAAAAAAAACACCTGAAGGACTCTGGTCTGATGAGACCAAGATAGAACTTTTAGGCCTTAATTCTAAGTGGTATGTGTGGAGAAATTTGGCATTGTTCATCACCTGTCCAATACAGTCCCAACAGTGAAGCATTGTGGTGGGGGTGTTTTTCAGCTGCAGGGACAGGACGACTGGTTGCAATCGATGGGAAAGATGAATGCGGCCAAGTACAAGGGTATCCTGGACGAAAACCTTCTCCAGAGTGCTCAGGACCTCAGAGGTTTACCTTCCAATAAGACAATGACCCTAAGCACACAGCTAAAATAATGAAGGAGTGGCTTCACAACAACTCCGTGACTTTTCTTGAATGGCCCAGCCAGAGCCCTGACTTAAACCAAATTGAGCATCTCTGGATAGACCTGAAAATGGCTGTCCACCAACGTTTGCCATCCAACCTGATAGACCTGGAGAGGATCTGCAAGGAGGAATGACAGAGGATCCCCAAATCCAGGTGTGAAAAACGTGTTGCATCTTTCCCAAAAAGACTCATGGCCATATTAAATCAAAAGGGTGCTTTTACTAAATACTGAGCAAAGGGTCTGAATACTTAGGACCATGTGATATTTAAGTTTTTCTTCTAGGTCTTAATTTTTTCTCTTTTTTTGTGATCAACATTTATAATTATTATTAGGAAATAATGGAGCAAATGTCTTTAAAGTAATTTGAAGGGGGCAGAGTGGTAACATAGAAAAGGAAATATGTTCATTTTGATTGTATTAATTCTACCTTGAAGAGATGTTTTTAGATTCCTCCATCTATGAATGTCTGATTTTATTTTGCTTAGCGTAGTTGAAGTTGTCTCTATTAATTTTATGTATGTTTTTATAGATCTTAATGCCCAAATAAGAGAGCTTTTGGACTGAATATAGATGGGAACAGGAACATGTGTGTGTACATTATTTAAAGGCATAAGTGCAGATTTCATCCAATTAATTTTGCAGCCTGACAGGCTGCTAAAATGATCAAATTCCTTAATAATTGGGTGAATGGAGGTGTCAAAGTTATCTGAGAACAAAATTATATCATCTGCATACAGAGATATAATATGATTATGATGACCAATTTCCATAAAGGAAGCCGTAGATTGCCTAATGGCTTGCGCTAGAGGTTCCAGAGACAGACAAAACAAAAGTGGCAAGAGTGGACACCCCTGTCTTGCTCACAGGATGGCTGCCAGCCCAGCACCGCTGCGCAGAATGGCAGCCAGCCCAGCACCACTGCCCATGATGGCCGCCAGCCCAGCTCCACGAGGCAAGATGGACCCCAGCCCAGCTGCACAGGACAAGGTGGCCGCCAGCCCAGCGTCACGACGCAAGATGGCCACCAGCCCAGCGCCACGGAGCAAGATGGCCAGCCCAGCGCCACGGAGCAAGATGGCCGGCCCAGCGCCACAGCACAAGATGGCCGGCCCAGCGCCACTGCCCAAAATGTCCACCGGTCCAGCGCCACGGCCCAGGATTTGCCGTCGGTCCAGAGTCATGGCACAAGATGGCTGCTTGTCCAGCGCCTCTGCACAAAATGACAGCCACAGTTGACCCTCCAGAGTCGAGTCAGGTTCCCGTTGACCCTCCAGTCGAGTCAGGTTCCCGTTGACCCTCCAGAGTCGAGTCAGGTTCCCGTTGACCCTCCAGAGTCGAGTCAGGTTCCCGTTGACCCTCCAAAGTCGAGTCAGGTGCTCGTGGACCCTCCAGAGTCGAGTCAGGTGCTAGTGGACCCTCCAGAGTCGAGTCAGGTGCTCAGTGACCCTCCAGAGTCAGTGTTAGTCACCGTTGACCTTCCTGAGTCAGGGCTAGTCACCCTTGACCTTCCAGAGTCAGGGCTAGTCACCGTTGACCCTCCAGAGTCAGGGCTAGTCACCGTTGACCTTCCAGAGTCAGGGCTAGTCACCCTTGACCTTCCAGAGTCAGGGCTAGTCACCGTTGACCTTGCAGAGTCAGGGCTAGTCCCCGTTGACACTCCGGAGTCAAGTCAAGTCACCGGTGAATTTCAATGACAAGGGCAAGTCACCAATGATCTTCATGGGCAAAGTCCAGTCTCCAGTATTCTTCATGAACAACGTCAAGTCACCAGTGTTCTTCATGGACAAGGTCAAGTCTCCAACTATCTTCATGGGCAAAGGCAAGTCACCATTGATCTTCATGAACAAATGCAAGTCACCAATGATCTTCATGAACAAATGCAAGTCACCAATGATCTTAATGAGCAGAGTCAGACCACCAATGATCTTCATGAGCAGAGTCAAGTCAGCATTGATCTTCTCCAGTCTAAGTTCAGTCTAAACACCATGGGATTACCAGAGTCTCTACACATCTCTGTGGAACTACCAGAGCCTCCCAACGTCTCTGCTGAACTACCAGAGCCTCTCCACGTCTCTGCTGAACTACCAGAGCCTCTCCACGTCTCCTCATCTCAGCGTCAAGTCAGCATTGATCTTCTCCAGTCTAAGTTCAGTCTAAACACCATGGGATTACCAGAGTCTCTACACATCTCTGTGGAACTACCAGAGCCTCCCAACGTCTCTGCTGAACTACCAGAGCCTCTCCACGTCTCTGCTGAACTACCAGAGCCTCTCCACGTCTCCTCATCTCAGCTGAACTACCAGAGTCTCTCCTCCCCTCTGCGCAACTTCCAGAGCCTCGTCACATCTCAACCGAACTCTCTGAGCGCTCGACTGACCCTGTCGTGGCCACGGAGGCTACCCTTAACTTGTTCATGTTCTCCATTTCAGACTTGTCTAACCAGGCTTGCTCTCCTGTGTCATTGATCCCACTGTGGTGGTCTTCTGCACCGCCCTGGTGGGCTTCTGTCTCGACCACACGGATGTGGTGGGGTGCTGCGCCGCCCTGGTGGGCTTCTGTCTCGACCGCAGGGATGTAGTGGTCTTCTGCGCCGCCCTGGTGGGCTTCTGTCTCGACCGCACGGATGTGGTGGTCTTCTGCTCTGCCCTGGTGGGCTTCACGTTATGTCCTTCCTGGACTTGTGTTTTTTTTTTTTTGGTTTTTGCTCCTTTTCTGTCTGTTTCCATCTATGGACCTGGCCCTCCGTCCCTCCCCTTGATCCTCCGCCGGTCCACCTCCCTCCTGGGATCCTTGTCTTTGTCTTTCTCTCTGTTTCTCTATAAGGACCTGGCCCTCCGTCCCTCCCCCTGATCCTAAGCTGGTCCACCTCCTTCCTGGGCTCGTTTTTGTGTTTGCACTTCTTGTCCCCGTTTCCCCATTTTACCTGGTCCTCCGCCGCTCCACCTCCCTCCTAGTATCTTTATTCTTTCGTCTCTTCTTGGGTTCGGGTGGAGCATCTGGTAGCTGCTCCATGGAGGAGGGGGTAATGTCACGCTGTCTGGTCTCTGTTTCCCTGGGTGTCCACTAGTGGGCTCACTTCCCCTTAGGCACCTCACTGTAGGCACTACAATTCCCACTAGCCTTGTCCATTCATCACAGTAATTGCACTCCTGTTAATTGCACCAGGTGCCTTCACTTATTAGTCATTAGCCTCCCAATATTAACCAGTCTTTTCCTGTTGTCTGCATGGAGTCCTTTCCTTCCAATTCCTTCCGTACCCAGTCTTCTCGTCTTCCGAGTTCCTCACATTCCGAGTTCCTGTTCCCTTCCTGTTCCTTCTTTGTTTGTTTATTTGGACTGAATTCTGGATTTGACCCCGGCTTGTTGGATTACGATTTGGATTATCCTAAATAAACCTTAATGCAATTGGATCTCTCTTTCACTGTGTTTCACTGGTTCCCGAACGTCACACATATACAGCTAAGATCTGTCTTAAAATATGAACGTGCTAGTATAAGACATAACAGAAGCGTGTTTACATCCTGCAAATTACAGTACAGATGTCCCAAAGCTGTTGTTCTATCAAAGATTAGGAATATGTCTGTAAAGGGGAGGGGGTGGGAAAACCTATATACAAAAACACAGACCACACAGGCAAAAATCCGTAGGTCTGTAAGAACATAAATATTGCCTGATACGTGACCAATCCACCACAACACATGGCAATAGAATCAGATAAACCCACACAATCTTAACACATAAAATGAATACATTTGTCACCTCTTACTGGGTAAAGAAGGCTAATTTTGCGTACTTGTTTTTAGATCGTACTTGTAATGAGGACCCGGAGTTTGACCATTGCTACATAACTTGTTAGGCTAAGATTATTCCACCATGTCCACTAAATTGCCTTCTCTAGCGTGATGCGGATCGCCATCGTTGTTTTCCTTGGTCGGGTTTGAGGCTGCATCAGTAGCACCGCCGTCTCGCCGTACAGGTGTAAAGGTGGACCTCCGTGGAAGAAAGTTGATAAAATCTTCGGTGGCCTGGGGTGGGGGTTGGGGTGGTATTATGAGTCGAACATCTTCCTTTCGCCTTTCTACTGCAGTTTTATCCGCGCAAAATAAATTAGGAATGGTTCAAGGCCCATGCCCTTAGCTTTCTTCATGGTAGAACTGAAGCTCTTTGTGGTTGTCGCTGGACTATAATCTGGGAAGAACAGGATCGTGTCGGCTGTTGGCACAGAAGAATGAGCGAGAGGCGTGAGAAAGTGAACGGATGATGCGCGCGCACCATTAGCAGCGTACTTCACTGGATGAACTTGAAGTGCCCCGTTAAGAATACCCGATCTGTCTTGCCAATGCAGTGATCTGAAGATGAGGGTGCACAGCTTGTTGGAGTTAGCCTCTCCTCCATCATGCACACGATGTGCCCCTTCAATGTTAATGTCTCGGCCCACCAATGAGGGTATCCACTTGAGAAGATCATCTTTCAGGTAGCCAAATAACATCCGACCCCTCCACTCTTTCTGGTAAGCAAACCAGCCTTACATAATTTTTTCGTCCCCTGTCCTCCAGGTCTGTCAACTTTGTAGTGAGCTGGTCTAGCTGTGTCTTTAGTTCAATAACAGATTGCCTGTCCTATCGTGCAGCCACCTGAACAGATTCCACACAGTCTTGAGTCCATTTATTAGATTTGGCTACCTTCTGAAGTTCACTGTTGATCTCCTTCACAGTTTCATTAGTCTTTTTGATTTCAGTTCGCAGTCACGTAGTGCTGGGACCAGAATGGAGTCCACAGCTTCCCTGACAGCGGAGGTGATTTTAACACGCGACTACCTTGGTTCACGCCATAGCCCTGCGGTGGTGGTACACACGGCAATATTACTCATTCTGGTTGTCCACCTACTGTATGTGCTGTTCATATGGCAGAATTGACAATAAAGTAGACTTTGACACACACTGTCAATTTAAATCTAGATTACAGACCCATCTCTTTAACCTGGCTTACACAATACACTCACACATTTCTAAAATTCAAATCAATTAAAGGATTCTTAGGCTACACTAATTAGGTCTACCTGAACCGGGAACTCTTCCCATAACACTCAATGTATTTGCTATATCGTTAGAAGAAAGAATCTACGCTAATATTAGTCTGTTTCTCTCTTACTCTGAGGTCACCGTAGCCACCAGAACCAGTCTGTATCCAGATCAGATGGTCACTGCAGTCACCCGGATCTAGTACATATACAGCCCAGATGGTGGATCAGCACCTAGAGAGGACCTCTACATCCCTAAATATCAGCAGAGACCAGGAGAACTAGATGACGCCAGAGACAGATCCACAGTCAAGACTTTGTCTCCTAGATGGCCACCAGGACAAGACCAGAGGAAACCAATGGTTATTCTGCACAATCTGACTTTGTTTCAGCCTGGAATTGAACTTCTGGTTTCATCTTGCAAGAGGAGAACTGCCAGGAGTTTTGGCTCCTTGCCGCTGTCTCTTCCGGCTTGCTTAGTTGGGGACACTTAATTTCCAGATATATAATCTATTAATCAATTAGATTGATTGCAAAGATACTATTTAAACTGAATTTTGCTGGATTATGACATCACAATTCAATGATGATCTGCCTTTTTGCATTATTGAAACACTATTTTCTTATTTAATGCTTTTCAATTGCTTTGACACAATCTGTATTGTTAAAAGCGCTACATCAATAAAGGTGACTTGACATCGTCCTCAGTAATTTGCTCCTTACACCATGTCTACAACGGGCCCAACAGCAGTTGTGTGGCGCCGCTTTAGCTAAAGACTGTCTACACTGGACGCGACAAAAGCGACCATTGAAAATCATTTGAACTTGTGTCAGCACATCATAAATAGAATGCGGCAGCAGTTTACTGTCGGGGATTTGAAGTGTCACGCTGTGCTGCGCTTAATTATAATGAGTTCTATTGACTGATCTATATATAATAAATCTCTATTACAGACCAGTGGTTCAATATTTTTTTGTTGCATCACACCGCTCACATCCGGTGTAAACATGGTTTTAGGAAACGTTAGTTGTTTACCCTTATAAGGACTCATGCTTTGGGCACACCCCCTAAACCAACCACCACCACCCCCCAGCTTGCCCCTGCAGATGTCAATGCCCATCACGATGTTTCACTGTAACCATCATCCGATGTCAAATTTGTAGACATCACCCAACTCCAACCTCTACAGAACGCCACAAAACCAAGAAAAAAAGATAAAAGAAAACCCATTTAAAGTAAATAAGAAGCGTTAATTCCGATTCCCAGTGTAACAACAATGAGTAGTGCATAATAATTAACTCAAATGATATATAGGGAATTTGAATAATTAATCAGGAATATGATTAATATATACCTCAGATGACAGTTACATTAAATTTTATTGATTATGAAAAATAGCTCAATTGCCTATACCAATAACTAATCACAGGGCACTGTAATTTACTCATTAATATGTCAATATTCCATTCTTCATATCAATTGTTGTGATATCCCTTACTGTAAATTACTGCAAATCAAACAGTGGTTTGTCCAGCAAACCAGATTGACCTATCAATTTTCAATAAAGTTATCACTTCTTATAATTCAAGGAAAAACATTCTCTGGCCATGAAAACATTATCCTATCCTTATGATAAATTTAGTTTCTAAATTTAAAGCTTGTAGCTGAAGTTCAGACATCTCAGTGACTCGTAATGTGAGCGGGTGGTGGAGACAAGGATCATGGATATATGGGTTTTTAATAATTGGCTAATAATACATCGAAACTACAAATCACATAGAGTAAATATGCGTACGACAATACAGACAGTAAACTTTATACAAGACATAACGGGATCCAAATAAGGGAGTGAGAGAGAGAGAGAGAGAGAGAGAGAGAGAAAATAGAATGAGCTCAGGTATGAAAATCAAAGTCAGTAAACCTTAGCAGCCAACACCAATCAAATCACAGCAACACTTTAAAGCAGCATTTAAATCTCCATAGAAAAGTGATACTTGCAAAGTGTCCAATGTGCGTGAGCTGGAGACCAACGCGCGCTGGATCTTTTGAAAACAGCGTGCGCTTTTGATCTTGGTGTGAGCGTGGAGCCACGTGGTCCTTTGTGGCAAGGGGTGTTCGTTCATCTTCCGGCTGTTGCGGGATCGCGCGGTATTTGAAAGGTTTAACAAGCAATGTTCAAGAATTCGTCTTCCTTGTGTGGAGAGGCGAATAGTTGAATAAACTTAGTAAAGAAAAGAAAACAACACAAAAAAACGAAAGCTTCCGAAGGAGCCATGATAATGGCTTCCCCCTCTCAGTCCCTGTGCTGAGGGGGACGGCGATATGAGCGCGGCCCAAGGTTGCGCATGGGCCTCGCGGGAGCGATGTTGGTCGCAGCGTGTGTGAGAAGGAAGCGAGTCAGCGTGAGAAGAGAAGAGGCGGGCCTTGTTCGGTCGACTCTTATAGCTTGAGATAGTTCACGCCTCTGTTCGCGTGAACAACCAATGAACGTCCGCGATCTGCAGCGGGAAAAAGTTCCTTTGTCTCTGTGGAAACAACCCCCTAATGATTTAGGGCTTGTCAGATTTCAATAGGGATATTCTAGCAAGTTCGTAATTCCAAAATAATAAATTTTTCATTACTTTGCTTTAGATAAGTGGGTCTGTCAAAGCATGACGATTACAAGGACACCAAACAGTACATATATATAACTGATAGAAACACGAAGTTACATTCAAATGCAGAATTACACACATTTAAAGATTAACACACGCTAATAAATTGCAGATAGTCCCAATTTATATGGGAAACATCTAATTTACCAAAAAGAACAATACTATATACCTTGAGACCACATTGAATAAGTAATAGTTTAGGATACATTGAGAAAAAGGTAACAGTGAATGTTTCTTTCCTGTCCTGTCGCCCCTTGGGGTCATAAAGTTTTATGAAGCTGCCAAGGAGTGGGGGTTACATAAACATGACTATTTGAGAAAGAGTTAGACTGAGGAGAACATTTCCACTTACAAGTCAGCACTTTAACCATTTACCCAGGATTAACCATTTTTATGCAATACACAAACATTAAAAATACATATTAATAAGGACTTACAAAAGTAAGGAACTTTAATAAAGGTTTCTTTTTGGGTGTGTGAGTTAAGGAATTTGGTTGAGGGTTGCGTATCTCCTTTGAGGCTCGCACGGGTATCGTAAATGTTTTAAGTCCAGCCAGGCTGGCGCCAGGCCAGGCATTTAGTGCAAAAAGGTTTCATTTGTATGCCTGAATTTAACCCATGAATCGATGACCTGCATATCTGTTACACCAGTGTGGATGCCCCGTAACAGTCACCTGATTTAGATAAACTCCACATCTGTTCATAACTTCTCAAACCTCAGTTGGCCAGATTTTGGACAGGCCAACAACCCATGGAGGATAACACCCCCAAGGAGGCTTGATCAAGCCCTGGAAATGACACCTATGTAAGAGGGGCAAGGTCAAAACCACTGCT
This sequence comes from Carassius auratus, assembly GCF_003368295.1. NCBI lineage: Eukaryota > Metazoa > Chordata > Actinopteri > Cypriniformes > Cyprinidae > Carassius > Carassius auratus. The sequence continues at coordinate 1,966,679 of NC_039288.1, read as the reverse complement.
AAACCAGAAGAACTTTAGGAATTGATAGAAATTTACCTTGACGAACCTCAAACATTTTGAGAGAATTTTTTGTGGACTGATGAGTTGAAACTATAACTGTTTGAAACATGGAGTCTTTATACATCGGTCATAATCCATCACCAAATTCTAAAAATGTTGTAAAAAAAATAACCCATACCTACGATCAAGTATAGTGGTGGCAGTGTGCTGCTGGAAGGATCTTTTGCTGTATAAGGGCCTGGGCAACTTTTTTGAGAGAATAATTGAGGGAAACAAACTCTGCTCTCTACCAGAATATCCATATTCATGGCCCATATTCATAAAGATTCTAAGAATCCTTTCGGAAAGCTCTTAATTTAGCTTAAAAACTTTGACGTAGGAGTCTTATCTTAAGAGCGATTCGGGACCGATCTGAGAGCAACTCTGAGTAGGGAAAAGACAAAAACTTTCATCTTAGTGAAGAGGCAGGGTTGACCCCATTGCTATGTATGACACAATCTTTTGAAGACTGTGATTGGTTGGTTGTCCAAGAAAGAAAAAAATAATTGAGTGATTTTAAGTATAGGGTCTATTCTAATTCTCACTTTGAATTTACATGCGTAATTTTTCCTATTTGACCTTTCTCTCTCTCTCTCACTCACACACACACACACACACACACACACACATTATATGTGTGTATATAAATCCTTTTTTTTATTTACCATGCTTTTAATTTCCTAAAAGGTATTTGATTGGCTTAGAATGATAAAAATTGTTCCACTCTTTCCAAGTGATTGCTGTCCTATTTAAGTGGCGGTTTGAATGTTGGTTTTAATGTATCAAACATGGAATCAAAACCAAGAAGGTCGAGAAAGCCAAACAAAAATTAAAACATTAAAAAAAAAAAAAAAATACAAAGCCTATTCCAGAGGAACGGTGTTTACTGTTAGCCCAGTTAGTGCATGAACACAAGGCCATTCTTAAAGGAAAATTCAGACCGGGTGTCACAGCAAGGGACAAGCAGCAGACATGGGAGCGTATAGCACAAACTATTAACGGTTCATTACCCCTGCTTGTGCACACCTATAAGGCTGCTATATTCATAAATGCAGTTTTTTGAGCCTGCAAGATGGGAATGTCCAGTGGAAACGAAATGAACTGCGACACAATAAGATGTTCTGAAAGTGCTGTAATTGTTTGTGGGATCACTCTGCTTACAGAAGGTTGTGACAGACCCAAATCATCACTATTGCATTTTCCCAGTTGCCAAATATCGTAATGTAGTGATTACTTTAATTTCTGGCGCTATGGCATTTCTGCGCTGTGTCGGAGATGTTAGCACGTCTCTAATAATACCAGTCACAAACATGATGCCTGTACGATCTAATCTATAGCGTCTTATTAACTCACTATCATTCAATGTCTGCAACACATTTCTTCTGTCTCTTCGTCTTTCTACCACTTTCTCCTCTGCTAAAGAAACTCTTAAGCCTCTTAAAAGCCCTCGTCTGTGCTCCTAACAAGTTTGACCTTAAGACCTCTTTTAAGGGTTAAGATGCTTTCTGAATTACTTTTTTCTTTACTATGAAATTTTCTTTAATTTTAAGAGTAAATGCCCAGCTTTCTAAGAATTTTCTTAGAATTTTGTCACTAGGAGCTACGTTTTGCCTTAAGACTCTTTATGAATACGGCCCAGGTCTTCGGTTTAAGTTGAAAGTTTAAGTGCAACAGGATTATGCAGTAAGACAATGATCTACAGCATAGCAGCAAGTCAACCTCTGCAAAATGAAAGTTGTAGAGTGGCCTAATCAAATTCCTGACTAGAAACAAACTAAAATGTTGTGGCAGATCAGTATGTTATTTCTTTACCTCCCATTCTTCAAAGAGTCGGATGAGGGTGGTGTACTCGCGACAGCGCAGGCACAGGAAGTCAAAGATCAGCAGCATGCAGAGAGGGTCATTATCTGGATCCAGACTGGAAGAATATTCAAAGTAAAAAAAAAAAAATTACATTTCATTTTTTACCAATACATCTGGCTGACTGACCAAGGATGATGGATTTTGTCTTATGAATGTGATAATTTTTTTTTAAATTCATTTGATGTAGGCTTGTACCTCAGAATCAGTTTGCAGTACTCCAAAGCTGTACGTGGACAACCTCTCTTCTCCAGAAATGTCATATGCTTGAACAAAACTAAATAAAAGGCCCTGTAGATACAGAAGAGAGTGAGAGATTTCATTAAAAAGTATGCTTTCTTCTGTGCTCCAAATAAAAAAACAACAATGAATACTAACAATATAGATGTAAATACCAACAAGTATTAGTGGTTAATCTTTCTGGGCACCTGTAACATGATAATGACTGTAATGAAGGTCTCACCTGTTTTCTGGTCTACAGTAGTCCAGTCGACACGTGCCTGACGTCAGGCTGAACACAGGGTGGAATGCACACTCAAAACTATATAAAGCCCTTTCTGCAGAGATGAACAAAACAAACAAATACTGTATATTCCCTTACATGTTAACACATGAAAAAATTCTGATGATTTCTACTTACAGCTTATCAAAATTAAAAATTCAGTATCTGAAAAATGTGAATATTTTCTCAAAGATCAAACCAAAAAAGATTTACAAAACAGAAATGTTCAAGATCTTCAAAGTAGGTTTAATTATGTATTGAAAACTTGGTTGGGGCTCCTTTTGTAAGAATTACTGCTTCAACGCGGCATGTCATGAAGGTGACCAGTCTGTGGCACTGCTGAGGAGTTATTGAATCATAGGTTGCTTTGATCGTGGCCTTCAGCTCCTCTGTATTGTTTGTCAGATGTTACTTATCTTCCTCTTCACAATACCCCATATATTCTCTGTGAGGTTCAGGTCAGGTGAGTTGGCTGGTTAATCAAGCACAGTAATACCACTGTCATTAAACCACTTGGAAGTGGTTTTGGCACTGTGGGTAGATGCAAAAGTCCTGCTGCAAAATGAAATCAGCATCTCCATAAAGCTTGTCAGCAGATGGAAGCATAAAGTGCTCCAAAATCTCCTGGTAGATGGCTGCACTGACTTTGACCTGAAGTGACATACAGCCAAGTATGGTGCAGTGGTGTCAAAAGTACTGGCATTCATTACTCAAGTAGAAGTATAGATACTAGGTTTTAAAAAGACTTTTGTAGAAGTTGAAGTATCAACTCAAGCTTTTTACTCAAGTAAAAGTGTAAAAGTACTGGTTTAAAAAACTACTTAAAGTATAAAAGTAAAAGTAATGTAAGGAAAAAAATGCCATTAAGAACAAAAGCTTGGGCCGTGCCACAGGGGCCTATTGTGCACTACCCCACCTCCTAAAAAAACATTTTTCTAAAGGCCATAATGACTATAATGTTATATTAAAATGTTCATGTTGAAAAGTTTGGGATGCACTAGGCTACCTGTTTCAGCCACATATATGCCCATTGAAAATGAACTCATTTTAGTACAATGCAAATACATTAAAGAGCTATAGATATGATGACTAGTTGCCATTAAGTATTGTCATGGTGCAAAAAGTCAAACTTCAGAGGCATGTCATCAATAACCTTGAATGGAATGTAAATGTACATCCAAGCTTAGCTGCAGGACTCTGTGAGGGCAATGGACAAGAACATTGGTGCAGGCTTAGTAACAATTACTCTTGTGTGGTTGACTATTTACAATAAACATTATAGTGCTGTCAAAATGAATGATTAATCTAAGTGATTAATCAAAAACTAAAAATGAAAAATAACTCATGATACTGATACCTTCTTGACTGATAGCTTCTTGTATTGGGTACATCTGCTATGTCCAGTATTCGGGGGTAACGAGTTACAAAGTTGATATAGAGCTTCACAGTCCCACCCACAGCCCGAGAGAGCTCTGGTGCCGGAAGTAATTTTCCCATTCATTTCTCCCATTCACTTTCGGAAAAATCCGTATCTAAAGAGTTTTAGAGCATGTGTGAGGATAACCAGCTACGGCTGAACTCATAAGCATATAACATATCATTTCAAGTGAAAAAATTAAGACAAAATCCAAAATTCAAAAGGTACAAGACTGTGTACATATTTTCATTTCGAGCGCAGGAACTACTCATCCCATAAACCACTGCGCCCCATTGAATTAGACTGAAGCCACAACTGAGAACGAGGCAACGAGCCTTTTGAGCGACATCCAAATCTGATGACGGCCGCTCGCGCGAACTTTTTCCTCCAGTGAATTTTATTTTATATAGTGAATGTGCAGTAATTATATATTGTGTGCGTGTGTGAAAGTGGTTAACGATAAAGTCAGCAATGGTGCAGTGCTTTGTATCTGACTGCAATCACCGCTCAGTTGTCAACACATGTCGTTGCCATTACACAAATGTTCAGTAAATGCACAAAAAGGTATGTCTAGGCTAAATATTGTTTTGACAGTGGCATTATAAAATGCTTGATATGAATCATTTCATATGGAGGCTACAGTAGCCTAGCTAAAGTGGACGATAATGCTAACTAAAGTTACCAACCTCCCTGCCAAACTCTCAATGGCAGCCAAGGAGATCATGATTGCACTGATAAGTCTACCGTGCAAAAACGCAACACAGGTTTTTATTTTATTTTATTTTTTTATTAATGATCTTCAGTCTTCACAGACCTTCGAGGGGTTTAACCAGACGGTTATACGAGCTCCACCAATCAGATGCATCACTGTGGGATTGTTCAGGATTGTGGGTAATGAAGTACTTAGCCAAGACATCGCGAATAAAAGGCATTTAGATCGAAACAAGGTTAGTGCCCATGATCTTTTTACGTTTATATGAGCATATACTGTTGCTTAGTACAGCCGTAGCTGGTTTTAAGTCTACCATGTATGGTTACATTTTAACGGCTTATACCCCAAATGTCAATGCAGAAATTGCATTGAATTTTTAGTTCCGGCACCAGCTGTGGGTGGGACTGTGATGCTCTATAGCCTAGATATCACCACATTGTCATTTGTGTCATCAATCGCAAACGATAATTTATTAAAACGTCTCACTACCCAACTACCTACAGTAGCTTAATTTGTGGAGGACGAAGAGGAAGCACCCATTTGGCAAATGAGCCAGTAGTGAGAAATAAATAATAACTTTTAAGTAGGGTCCAGTGCCTTTTCGATAATTTTAAAATAGTACTGGCGCCTCAACGTGCCTGAACCGATACTTAAAAAAAAAAGAACTACAAAAAAAAATATGGATAACATTAAAGAACATTACAAATATTTAAAATAAATCCATAGCTTTCACCTTGGATGCTCTCATTTCCCAAGTTGTGCTTCCCTTAATCTAAGGCTAATAAATGTATTTCACAATCTGGGTCATTATTTAATACAAAACCACACATAATGTTTCTGCTGTATATCTGTCACTCACTCTGATATTTAGTTAAGATGAGTGCTGTCTGTCACTGTCTTAAATCAGTTCTGTGAATGACTGTATGCTCATTCTTTATAAAGTAGCAACAATCTCGTTTTTAAAATACAGTACTGTGCAAAAGTCTTATGGAAAAGAAAGAATAGTGTTTTCACCCCAAAAAAAGGGTTTTAAGCCAGTTATTTATATCTTTTGCTGCAATGTGTCAGTAGGACAGTAGTTTGCCATTAATTTTAATAATAATCTAGTGCAGTAATCAAGCAGTTTGACAATGGCAAAATTAATGTTTTGAAATGTAAACTGATATTTTATACTGACACTCTACAGCAAAATATATAAATAACTGGCCGAACACCATTCTTTTAAGTGAAAATACTGCCTAAGACTTTTGCACAGCAGTGTATGTATAAAGTACGTATGATTAAATTAAGTATATTTAAATAAGTGTAAGTAAACTTTACAGTAGATGAGAAACTGACTGATCGTGACCTTTTGTAAACTGTATTTATGACAAAGAACTTCACAGATACAGATATTCTAACAATCTATCGGTAAACACACACCTTGTGTCCTCTGTCTCTGTTTGAGCTCGCGCTGCTCCACCGTGGTCGGCGGATTGAAGAGCTCGCTGAAAGACGGGAGGAGACCGGACTGACGCCGGTTTCATTAGAAATTTAAGCGGACTGACTCTGAGGCGATCGGATACTACTGGTTCCAACCTACTTTTAAGAAATATATTTTTTGATAAACGAACCCAAAACTGTCTATGCAGTGTGATGTGATTTGTGTCATGTGCAGGTGTGATGGATCGCGTATGGACCAATAGGGTGTCGGAATGGTATATGTGTATACTTCTCATCCAACCACAATCAAATTCACTCCATCCTGATGGCGCGATTTATCTGGATAGGTTTTTTTTCTTTCTCTCTCTCTGAACGATAACAATCCGGAATGAAATAGCAGTAACGAAGCTATTTTTTAAAATGTAAGGAGTAGAAAGTACAGATACTTGCGTGAAAATGTAAGGAGTAGAAGTAAAAAGTCGGCTGAAAAATAATTACTCAAGTAAAGTATAGATACCCCAAATTTCTACTTAAGTACAGTAACGAAGTATTTGTACTTCGTTACATGACACCTCTGGTATGGTGACTAGACATGTGCTGGTATTCGTAATGCGATATACCATGGTAATTAATATGCACGATATTGTTATCATGTGCACTTCTAAATACAGTGAATAATTATATATTACAAATTATTCTGATTTTGTAATGCATTTTAAGAATACTATTCCCATTAACTGGTCAAAATGCACAACACCGCTGTATGCTTCTTGAAAGAGGTATTTTCATGAGACGCATGAGAAGGACATGAGGAACACATGAGAGACGTGCTGAATGAAAGCACATTCACTCTCTGACAGCAGATGGTGCTAAACTGCAGAAAATGCAGCCCTTACCCTGGAAACCCCATAAATAAAGCAGCCACACTACTTTCTAAAACATATTTAAATAGCCATTCAAATTTGTGGATTTGCTATGGTGTTCATCACAGTGCCAAATACTTAAATATTTAGAATTAATATGCTATTTATTAATTTTAATTTTTTATTTTAATCTGGACTACAACATGCCCTACATTTATTTTAAAGTGTTTTGATTCTTTATTGTTAATTCACTCTTTACATTAGGGCTTCATTAGTTAACACTAGTTAATTAATTAGTTAAAAAACTGCCAATGAATAATTCTTCTGAACATTCATTAATCTTAAGTATTCCAATGTTTAATAACACATTGTTAAAATTTAAAGTTGCAACTGTATTATTTAATAAACTAACATGAACTAAGTCTTGTATTTTTTAACAAAGATTTATAACTTCTGTAGCTAATGTAGCTATTGCTCATTGCGAATGTTAATGCATTAACTAATGAGGTCCTACTATAAAGTGATACCAATGGGTCTTTATATTTCTTTTGCACTTTAATCGGTGTAAAACTTTTAACTGTGTATATCTTTCTGTATTGCTTTATTGTATTTAAATCTCTGTGACTTCAGAAACTTCACACTGGACTTTGGATTATGTGCGTCTCCAGTCTTCCTCCAGACACCAGACTAGAGGTAAACCAATAGTGGATTTTGATGACTAAAATAGTGCTTTATTTACATACATAAATGAATGAATAAATAATCCAGTACTGAACCGTAGTAGTAGTAGTAATAGTAAATGTTGAAATTACCACACTCTAATTGCTAACACTCCAATTTTTTCCTAAATTCCATTTTATTTTTTTTCCAAATACCGTATTTCCGTTTTACTTTTTCTGGATTTGGTTATGGTTTTCTCCATTTAAATCTTTCTCCACTCCTTTTTAGTAGTTAAAGTTTATTAATCATAAAGCAAGTCTAATTAATTAAAATCATGAAACTTATACATTTTCACATCAATTTAATAAAACTTTAACAAAATTTAAATTTTTAGGGCCCTATGATTTTCCTCACCATATTTTGTATTGTTACCAAATTCGGTTTTATCATGTATAATTATTTGAACTCATAAAACAACTTATTTTTGTTCTTACAGAAGCCCCCCTCCCACCTTAAAAAATTGTGTATTTAAATTTTTATTATCAAATCAAGACATGAAACATTAATTTATCTTTTAGTTACTGAAAATAAAGCAAACTTTTGACATACAAAGGGGATTTACGATTCAAATTAAAACATGGAAGAAATTATTCTGTGATTATTCCTTAAAAAGTTATGTTTGATTAATTTTAATAGTAGTAGTAGTGGTGTACATAGCATACATTTGACTAAAAAAATAGACTTCAAAACAAAACAGACTTTTATTTTGACAGGTTGCCGTGAATACCTTTACAATTGTGTGCATGTGATATGATGCTTTTGCTCAAATCAAACGGTCAAATGCTCATGAACTGACTCTCAGAATAGTTCTGGAGATGTTGTCCATGTGTTTTCGTCCTCATTTAGTGAAATGGCAGACACTGAAATCACCAAGAGTGACATCCCACACTAAACTTTGATTTCCTTTTTTAATGAATGGATTCCGTGATTCTGTCTGCGTGGGCCCTACAATTATTCCAGCACAAAGTATACTCTCACACTTTAACTGCTTCTATCTTTGACACTTATTGTCTAATCAAAATAAAAGAGCAGAATAACTACTCACCGGTATCACACACACTCAGGACGCATCGCATTAAAGTCGAGAAGCAGCCTAAAATAGTTTATTTATTCACCAAATGGACAAGTTTACTTCAAGAATGAACAATAAGGCACAGATAAGTTTGAAGCTCAGTGTTTAAAAAAAACGGAGCAAACGGAAAGAGCGATGTTATAGCTCTATTAATTAAGCATACAGACTTTATTAGAGCCACAGAAAGATATATAATTCATTATGTACATTAACAACAATTCGGGTGAATATAATGTAATTTAAAGGAACACGCCGACTTTTTGGGACTTTAGCTTATTCACAGTATCCCCCAGAGTTAGATAAGTACATACATACCTTTTTTATGTCTGTGCGTTCTGTAAGTGTTATTTGACGCACCCACCATTAGCCTAGCTTAGCACAAAGACTGGATGTAAATGGATAATGGTAGCATAGTAATCCTAATAAGTGACAAAATGATGCAAACATTTTCCTATTTACATGTTGTGATCTGTATAGTCACAGCGTGTACAATTAACAAGGCTATATGAGACAGAGACCATTTTTAATCGTATAAATACTGGGAACTATATTCTCACTAGGCTTAGGAGCACAGCTAACATTACTTGGGCGGAGTGGCTACTTGGGTGGAGTGATTAGCGCAGTACCCGAGACGTGCCGTGGTGAGGAGCAGAGTTCGCTCAGAGTTGGAGTAATAGAGTCAGCAATTACTAGATGGTAAATTTATAGTGTACAATCATGGGTGTTCGCTGTATTGTAAAGAGCTGCGACAATAAACAGGGGAGACCAGGTAATACTATGTTTCATAGAATTCCAACCAAAAACGCTGACCTGATGAATCGATGGGAACTTGTTCTGGGTATAACGTTAGTTCCAAACACACCTGTAAACACCATCACGAAGTATTTCGTTTGCTCTGAACATTTTACTGTAGACGACTATTTTGAAAAAATGCAAGTTGCCACACGGACCATGAAACGTGTGCTAAAGGATATAGCCATCCCATCGATAATAAAGACAGGACAAATTGGATCACCTGTTGCTGCGGTAAGTGTTCCATTATGTTTTGAGATGACTAACATTAGCCATACTGTAACAGTGCCATGCTAATGCAATATAACCTTAGTAGTGACACTATTACGTGAATAGGGGCTCCGTGTATCCCGTTTATTGTTATTATTGTGTTGTCATGAACACACTGCTCATGATCATTATAACAAAATCACTTACTTGGTGGACAGCTGACCATTATGTTCACTCGGCATGGGGCGTTTCTTCCAGTTGATCTTGTCACAATGGGGGAAAAAAAACGACAACTGCCGGGTATATTAGGGCAGAGAAATCGTCCGTGGTGGTGATGCAAATATTTTGATTGTCATCAAGCCTTGACATTGATGGCAATACCCGGTCCCATTCATTACAACAAAGGCACTCGGTTTCTGTCGGCATAGGTTGGCATGTTCCACATTTACATCACCAGTCCGTGTTCATTCTGATTCTCCCTTCGACATCAATCTGTTCGGCATCTTGTCTTACAGCTTCCAAAGTTTGTAACTCCTCGTCTGTGTATTCTGGCTCAAAACTATATGGTTCTGGACCCCACCCCTAAACCTAACGTCACTATTACATCAGCCAATCAGGTATCATGGTGTAAAAACACCTTGATCTAGAAACTCCCATTACTTTCCTGCAGAGACCTATACTTGGTCTCTTGTGCTGCGCTAATCACTCCGCCCAAGAAGCCACACCGCCCAAGTAACGTTAGCTGTGTTCCGAAGCCTAGTGAGAATATAGTTCCCAGTTTTTATACGATTAAAAATGGTCTCCGTCTCATATAGCCTTGATATTTGTACACGCTGTGACTATACAGATCACAACGTGTAAATAGGAAAATGTTTGCATTATTTTGTCACTTATTGGGATTACTATGCTACCATTTTCCATTTACATCCAGTCTTTGTGCTAAGCTAGGCTAGTGGTGGGTGCGTCAAATAACACTTACAGAACGCACAGAAATAAAAAAGTTATGTATGGACTTATCTAACTCTGGGGGATACTGTGAATCAGCCTAAAAACTCGGAGTATTCCTTTAAAGGAAAATTATGTGAATGGCATTCCGTGGCAGGGCAGGATTTTCTGTCAGCTGCATTTAAATCTGGTCTGAAGTTTAACGCTCTGTTCAGCATGCAGCATCACTTCTAAACAAATAGCACATGCTGTCAGTGATTTCAACCACTAGAGGCCACTCTCGCACTGTACAATGGAAACAGAGCCTTCTTAGCCGCTCCAGCAACAGACACAACCCGGAAAACTATCAGCAAGAATTTTTGCCAATAACCTATTTCCTGAAGCTGTCTGAGCGTGGCGACTCGATGCGCTGACTATGGCTTCAGTCCACTCCTTGTGAAGCTCTCCCAAGTTCTTGAATCTGCTTTTCCTGACAATCTTCCCAAGGCTGTGTTCATCCCTATTGCTTGTGCACCTTTTCCTACCACACTTTTTTCTTCCAGTCAACTTTCTATGAATATATTTTGATACAGCAATCTTTGAACAGCCAGCTCTTTCAGCAATGATCTTCTGTGGCTTACCCTCCTTGTGGAGTGTGTCGATGATTGTCTTCTGGACCACTGTCAAGTTAGTAGTCTTTCCCATAATTGTGGGTGCATGTTCTCAACTAGCCCAAGAGGTACCCAGTAATTATACTCAAAATTAATCAAGCTAATCAAGCTTAAAATGGAATATTCACATTTTTGGAGATACTGAATTTTTAATTTTCCTAAGCTGTAAGTCGTAACCATCAGAATTAAAACAACAAAATCTTGAATTATTTCAGTTTGTATGCAATGAATCTAGAATATAAGAAAGTTTGCTTATTTTAAATTAAATTACAAAAAATAAATAACTTTTCCATGATATTCTAATTTTTTATATGTACCTATACATATCAAACATCATCACTGGGTCACTTATGATGTTTTATGATTTGAAAACACAACATGCCAAACATCTCTCCAAGCTTACAATAAGAATCATTTATAAAAGAAGTTACAAAAGATTTAGAAAAATTAGGGTAGCACCATTTTTTTTTTTTTACATGAATGACAACAAGGCTTTAAGCAAGGGGTGTCAAACTCTGTTTCTGTAGGGCCACAGACCTGCAGAGTTTAGTTTGGACCCTAATTAAATACACTTGAACCATATATTCAGGTCCTTCAGGCTGATTTGAAAACTACATGGTTTGTGTGTTGGAGCAGGATTGGAACTAAACTGTCCAAGGCTGCGGCCCTGCAGGAACTGAGTTCGACACCCCTGCTCTAAGCAGTAGAAGTTGGAATGCACCATTATTTAACATACCTAACATACCTCAGTTGCCCAACAGTCTTTCAGAGAGAAAAATTAGGTAAACAAAAACACCATTAAATGACTTGAAAATTACGTGATCTAGGACCTTTATACAATGCGTGTCAGTGTAAAGACTAGAGGCTGACTGATATATCAGTTTGCTGATTTTATTGGCCGATATGAGCCTGTCGCAGATATATATTTTTTTTTACAGAACATAAAACACAGATAAAATGCTTGTAAATGGTGTAAATACATAGTCTGTCCACCAGTGCGCTCCATTGTTTGCTACTGGCGACCTGAAAAAATGCTTTAAACTTTAAATGTACAGTATGTATTACCATTGAAAATTTGAACAGCCATATCTCCAAAACGGTGCAAGGTTCTGAACCAAATGCGGGGGATCCCTTTAGCAAAAGGAACCCTCTTGAATGCCAAATCGACTATAGGTCTCAAATCCCCTGTTCGAATGAGACCACCCCCATGTTGAGAGACCTTAAGGTCCGGGTGTTATGGGCAGTTCAATTCACAGTCGGGCACCGACCAATCTAGCCGATCCCGGCGGGGTGGGGGGTGGATGGTACAGATGCATGGAGGGGGTGGCATTCGAGAGGGCTCCTCAAGTAGGAATCCCCCGAATTTGGTTTCGCAGGATTCGCAAGATGGTGACACCAGCCAACACTTTCTCTTCAGTGAGGAAGTCTTGTTTAAGCAGCAGCATTCAAGTGTTGTCTTATTCGACCGTAAGTGCCCTGTCAAGTGTAGTTCACATGATATTTTGCCATTATTCCAGTTCCAAGGGAACGTACATGTTAAATTCAAAAGGCATAAGGGTCCGCGAGACGTGAACTTAAATGAATTATCCAAAGTTAAATAAACATCAACAGAATAAAGTTAATATTACTTTCCTTAGAGATTTTGTTCCATATTGACATGATAGCATTATGCAGTTGCAGCAGATTTGTCGGCTGAACATCCATGATGCAAATCTCCGCTGCGGCTGTCTGTCATCCTCCATTCATCAATCAGACTGTGTGTTTTGTGCGGTTACTACAGTCAAAACAATGAAACTCTCTTCAAGAGCGCACAGTAACTGAGGTTTATAACTGTTCAAAGAAAAGGCTCATTCAACTAATGCGGAGATTTAATACACAACGTATCGATATCTCTTTTCTTTGTACTAGTGATGTCTGGTTCGCGAATGAATCATTTGACTGGACCGTTTCTTCTTAGTAAACCATTTGAACCAGTTCACCAAATCAGACTGAATCGTTTGAACCGTTTTGCGTCTGCTGTAAGCATTATCCACAATTGATTTATCTATCTATGATATGTTGCTGCCTTTATTACTGTGGTATAGATTTAAAAGAAATGTCCTTTAGATATCTATAAAAATGTACATGATTGTTTCTTTCAATAATGTAATTTATAACAATACAAAGAGCAATGTTTAACATTTTACCAGATTTGAGACTTATTCACTTTTATTTGTAAATAAAATATTTCAATAGTTTTGATAAAATTATTGTGCTCCCTTGATTTTTCTAGAATCTAGAGTATCTTTTGCTGCTGAAATATCTACCAACCTAGTTTATAAAATTTTTTGTAATAGTTTATGATTTTTTTAATCATTTGTTATTTCTCATTAAAATGAAGTTGTGTTTAAAGTAGTAGACTGTGATTAACACTAAATAATGATGATCAGGTCAACACAAGTATAGAAATTCTATATAAAAAAAAAAAACTGGTATCGGATTGGATCGTTATCGGCAGATACTCAGAATCTTCAGTATCGGATCGGTTCTGAAAAAATGGTATCGTTGCATCTAGGGCTGAATGATATTCTGTTTTAACATCGACATTGCGATGTGCGCATGAGCTATAGTCACATCGCCGGAACATGCAATGTGAAGGGTAGCAGCCCATGGTGTATTAAGAGAATGGTAGTACCAGGGTATCACACAGTAAACACGAGTTTGTTGTATGGCTTGTTGCTGGGGTAACATGCACTTTCCGCATGCCTGCACAGTGAATGGTTCGCTGTGCCCCTGCTCACCGCTCACAGCCAACATTCACTGCTAAAAATGCACAACGAAGAGGATCCGCCGCAAAAAAATTATTTTGCACCAAAAAGAAAGTATAAATCATCTATTTGTGACTATTTCAGCTACAAAAAGGAGGATGACCAAAAAGAGGTACTTTGCATGGAGTGTCATAAAGTTGTAGCCACAAAACAAGGAAACCACCAATTTGTCTGATCGCTTAAAACGGCACCACAAAGCTCTTTACGATGAATACAAAGTCAAATCTGGATGTCAACCAAAACAAACAAATATTTGTGATGCCTTTGCCAGTGTGACACCTTACCAGAAAGACTCTTTACAACAGAAAGAAATAACAGACGCAATAAGGTTTCATATTGCTAAAGATATGTTGCCATCAAATACCGTCGCCAAAGAGGGATTTAAGAAAATGATCCGATACCGCACATTTTTCCCAAGTTGCGATAAAACACCAGTATGAAAAATGCAAATCTAAGATTGAAGCAGAACTGACGCACGTGGAATACTATGCAACTACAACAGACATGTGCTCCACAACGGAGCCCTACATGAGTCTGACGGTCCATTTCATCACAGAGGACTTTGAGCTAAAAAGTCGCTCTTTGCAGACGGCATTTTTCCCGAAAGTCATACAGCAGAGAATATCTCAGAGGCCCTGAGAGAAGCGGTGTCCGCTTGGGGCTTAGATGAGATGTGTCAAGTCTATATAACAACAGATAATGCAGCGACCATGGTGAAAGCTGCTGACCTGAACAAGTGGACCAGGCTACAGTGCTTCAGCCACAGACTGCATCTTGCAGTTGGTGAGTAATGACCATGAGCTTGATCCTTAATAAATATACATTTTTACTCTTACTGTTTTAATTAATAACCTGTCCTGAACCTGACAAAACTTGTAAAATGAATGTTTTATGTGTGTACGTAGAGCTTTAAAACGTAAGAAAAAAAAACACAGAATTATTAAATCAAACTATATTGTTGTTGATAAATTCAAAGTCAGTGTCTCCTTTGTAAAGCCAGTTCTACAGTTATTCAACACTTCACTACTGGAAATGCGAGAGGAAGACACAGACCTGACCAAGAACAAAGATGATGATGCAGGACTACCTCAACGAGAAATACGAAGATGATGATACTCAGAAGCTTCTAGATATGGCATCTTTTTTGGACCCCCGGTTCAAGATGGACTTCATCAGTGCAGAGAAGACGACCCAAGTTAAGGCCAGAGTGGCATCACAGATGATGGAAGCCCACTGACGTGGAGCCCAACGTTACCAGTGCACCCCAGGCAAAGAAAGCAAAGAAGTCATTGGGAAGCTTCTTTAAACAGAATGAAACTGCAGCAAAATGAGATTCCTCTCTGACCCTAAAGGATGATTTGGAAGCAGAGTTAAAAACCTACCTGCTAACACCTCCAATAGACAAAGAGGATCCACTTGCATAGTGGAAAGTAAACAAACCAAGCTTTCCTCATCTCACCAGACTTGCCCGCAAATACCCGTGTATTCCTGCGACAAGCTTGCCGTCAGAGAGACTTTTCAGTACTAGTGGCAACATCGTCACTTGCCAACGAACCTGTCTCAAGCCTGCAAAGGTTGATAGACTTGTGTTCTTGGCTAAAAACTTTGAGTAAGCCAAAGCATACAGCATACATAACGAATACGCAGTTTATTTCATTTTGTTTAGCTATGATTATGACCAACACTGTTTTACTTTGGCACTTTTGCTAAGAAAAGTTGACTTAAAAACAAAAGATTGTGAACCAAAATGAAGTTGTTTTATAAAATATATATTTATTTTAAGTTTATATTGTTGTAAACCAATTGGGGGGGGGGGGGGGACTTTATCACAGAATATTTTTGGCAGCACTTGTTTAGTTTTAAAGTAGGCATGTCAAGCTTTCTATAGATATCTCTCTCATGTCTCTTCGTTGAGTATTCACGGAGTTACAGTTCATTTTAATGACGTGTTTGTAAATGAATATCAGCGCAGACAAAGGCTGCAGACAGCACACATACTGATAAGACGCTCGGGAGAAAACAAACACAACTTCATAATCATACTTACAGGTTGTGATTCGGAGATATTTTTGGCAGCACTTGTTTAGTTTTAAAGTAGGCATGTCAAGCTTTCTATAGATATCTCTCTCATGTCTCTTCGTTGAGTATTCACGGAGTTACAGTTCAGTTTAATGACGTGTTTGTAAATGAATATCAGCGCAGACAAAGGCTGCAGACAGCACACATACTGATAAGACGCTCGGGAGAAAACAAACACAACTTCATAATCATACTTACAGGTTGTGATTCGGAGATGCTTGTTAGTCCAAATAAAGTTGGTAATGAACCCTCTTTTATGGCCAAACACTTTGAAAATCCCGTCTTGAACTCACCGAGATTAGAAAAGCAGTCATCAGTGAAATGTTGTGAACACAACAAAAGGGATTTGTTGTACTGCTCTGGTATTGTGGTAAAAATGAATTTTAGCCATTGGTTCTTCTGATCTTCATTCTTTGGCAGTGAAAAAACAAACTTGCCTTTACAATTAAAAACACACTGTCTCCTCGACATGATGCTATCACACCAACCAGAGTGTCTGTGTGGGGGGTGGGGCAGGTCAGAGATTTGTTTCTCCCAAGACGGTAGGCGGAGATTATTATGCAAAGTGTTCTAGTGACGTACATAGAGATGGGCAAAAGATTTGAAATCTATAACGACTCGTTTCAGCGATTCAGAGTCGACTCCTTACTTTAGAAGCCAACAACTTTATAAATCGTGTACTTTTTGGTTTAATTACTTTGCACATCGTTTACACTGATGGACAGCTACATCATACACTGTAATACAGGTAATTTTTGATTTCCCATCTGTGTGGCTCTTTAAAAACAACTGCAGACTTAGCAGCACTGGTCCAGGTGGAGCGGCAGTTTCTACACAGACCCGTAGTCTACCGACAACGAACACAAAATCATTTTTAAAATCGACAAAGAATCGCATGCAATTTTAAAATCTATTTTGTGTAGATTGTCAGTGAATTATGGCTCTGTGTAGTAAATGCCAACCAGTGTTGCCAAGTCTGTGGTTGTTTTTCCATGTCCGCGGGTCGAAGTGACAATACCAATAACGTGCCCTAAAATGCGAATTTTACCAAGGCAACCCTGCCAAAAAACATATATTTTAACCCGGGAAACAATTTTTTTCAGGGAACCTCCTGGAAACGTGATTAGACTAGTTTTGAGAAGCAACTGGGCAGGATTTGTTGTGAAAGCCTGGCAACCCTGATCTGAACACACGTGCTGGAGATAACATCTAATTACAGGAGTCTCTTTACTGATGAGATGCACATGAAAATCGCATTCACTGCATCAGTGAACTTCCTCACCGATGAGATCTCTGGCGGTCTCTTGATCTTCTTGTATGCGACATACATCTGACAGCTGCAAAAGTGAATCAATGTGATATGGGTTAAGTTGCAGGAGAACCTGAAGAAAAACAGAGAAAAATGGTGTCATCATACATAGCTAACACATCTGTTACTCATGTCTTCATAAAAAAAAAAAAATACATACATACATGCATGCATGCATACAAACACACACACATATACATATATATATATATATATATATATATATATATATATATATATATATATATATATATATACATATATATATACATATATATATATACATATATATATATACATATATATATATATATATACATATATATATATACATATATATATATATACATATATATATACATATATACATATATACATATATACATATATACATATATATATATATACATATATACACACACACAAAATTACACAAATATTTATATACACAATAAAATTACCACAAAGTTATTGGGGTCCATTGACTCAACCGCATCAAAAAACTTGAACTGGACTTGCTGATAGTCACGATTATGTTCAAAGGTGAAGTGCTGAATGCCGTTTTTAGATTCCACTAGACTCATGGAAATACCTAAAAGAAGCAATGACAGTGACCTTTACTGCACTTTAATGGGGTTAGCATAGCAATTCTTTTTTATTTTACATGGAACAAAAAAAAAAAAATTCACACAGGTCATTTAATATCTGTGATAAAATTAGGGCTTCACAATAATAACAAATAATGACAAAATTCATCATGAATTCAAAATTCATCATCGGTGCCCCGGGCACCGCAGCATAAATGGTGTGTTCACAGTGTGTGTGTGTGTGTGTGTGTGTTCACTGCTCTGTGTGTGTGCACTTCGGATGGGTTAAATGCAGAGCACGAATTCTGAGTATGGGTCACCATACTTGGCTGAATGTCACGTCACTTCACTTCACTTCATACTTGGCTGAATGTCACGTCACTTCATGTGCAACACGTATGCCGTAAACTGAACAAAAAAAAAAAAAAAAATTTTGGTCCGACCCTTTACTTTTCTTCATAGTAGAGTTGGGTCCGAGTCCACCTTTGTCGAGTACGAGTCAAGACCAAGTCCACAAACATCAAGTCCAAGTCCGAGTCCAAAAGGGGCCGAGTTGGACTCAAGTCCGAGTTCTTAAAGGCCGAGTCCGAGTCGAGTCCGCCCGAGTCCAGAAAGTAATTAAATTAAAAAAGATTATAAATTGGTATTGTAAATTTTTACATTCTATTAATATTTTAACCTTTCAACCCATTAAACCAATTGCAATATAAAAATGTAATAAAAAAAAAATACCACTATTACATCTAGTCATTGCCATTGAACATTTTTATTTTATGTCAACAGAACTAGTTTCCTATCAAAAAAGGTTTCAAAGGTTTTATTGTATTACAAGTGCATGAAAATAAAAATGAACCTGTTTTATTATTGCATCAAACTATATTGTCCTCCAGTTATATTTATATTTATAAATATAATATATTTATTTGTGAACCCTCCATCCTAGAACACCTCACTCAATCCTATTCCATTATCATGTATAGCAAAATAGTTTATACACTTATTTATTTGCCAATTTGTAAATCTTATTAATTTTTTTTTTTTGTTTGTTTGTGTTGTTGTTGTCTCTGTGTACTGGAAGCTTATGTCACTAAAAGAAATTCCTTGTATGCGTAAGAATACTTGCCAATAAAGCTCTTTCTGACTCTGATTCTGAGTTAAAGCTGAGATTTCAATTATTTAATGCCTCTCCCCCACATTTGACAGAGGTAAAGTGCAGCCAATGAGGAGATCCTTAATGATGGCATTATGAATTTCCTGTTGTCTTGGGAGAACTTGCATCATAAAGTAGCACTGCTTGTTTGGCCAATTCTAGTCTTGCAAATCCTGCATTGCTGAGCTGTGCAGCATCTGTTGGTTGCTGCTGCTGTCTTTGGTACTCGGTTGCATCGGTTTTCGGATCACCAGTACACTGAACCAAAAACCGTTTCTTTCCGACGCGTCCGATTTGAGAACCGACGAACTGATGATACTGTACAAGCGTGTAATTTTTCAAGTATTTTGTTAAACATCAGAAAGTGTGCTAAAATAAATAGAAACATGCATCTTAAAAAAAAATAAAAATAAATTATATATATATATATATATATATATATATATATATATATATATATATATATATATATATATATATATATATATATATATATATATATATATATATATATATATATATACACACACATTTTTTTTTTTTTTTTAAGATGCATGTTTCTAATCTGTATATTGTAGATTATGTATGGGCCAAAGGGATTTTCTGGGAAGTTGGACAACAATTAAGACTCTAAAGACTCCATGTTTAATAGGAATAAGGGATGATTTATGAAATATCTGTACTGTATTTGTAGTTAATGATGACACATTCAAAAATTGATTTTGTAGTAAACAGAACATGAACACAAGTAGAGCAGCTGATGATACTGAACTGCAGCACGTGCCGGTTTTAGCGATTCTCGTTTTCGAGTCAAGAATTGGTTGCATCGGTTTTCGGACCATCAGTAAACTGAAACAAAAACGTTTTTTTCGGAGGCGTCCGATTCGAGAACCGAGGAGCTGATGATACTGCGCATGCGTGATTCAGCGTGAAGCCGACTGACTCACTGCGCGTCGGAACCGAACTGATTCTTTTGGTGTTTGATTCTGAACTGATCCTGTGCTAATGTTATGAGTGCGGGTAATCCGAGGGCTTGAATGAAGGGCAATCTGACGAAACGTAAATTCATTTAATAATAAATACATCGCAATGGATTATTTATGGTTTCTGCGCTGATGACACCTAATTTACTTTATATCTTCAAGACTTAAATCCTCGTATGCACATTATTGCAGTTACTGTATTTGGGTGTGTTGTTGCAAAAAATAATTGTAAACTTTTCATGATTATGAGGTTTTTAACTGACTGAAATTATGATTATTGACTTTATATATTTGAATGTTTGATCGACATTGCCAATGCCAGTCATTACGTCGAGCGTAAAAGAACCAGTGAACAGTTTTTTTTAAACCGGTTTATTGAATCAAACCGTCCGAAAGGACCGGTTCGCGGAAAAGAATCGAACTTCCCATCACTAATCCACATTGATATCCAGTGAGTGGTGCGTGTGTTTCGTCTGCAAGAGATGATATGCTACTGCTGCCTGCCGGTGTGGTGCAGTAAAATGACATAAGGGGAGACATTCATTAATTTATCATCTAAATTTTATGCTGGTTTTATTGTTACACACGCAGACTCGACTGTACTCTGAATATTTTCAGAGTCCAAAATGTTCAAGTCCATGTCAAGTCCGAGTACAAATTCACCCGAGTGCGTGACAAGTCCTTGTCATTCAAAATTGGTTCATTCAAATTCAAAAAAGTTCATTCAAAATTGGACTCGAGTCCGGACTCGAGTCCGAGTCCAAGTTCGAGTACCCCAACTCTACTTCATAGTAATGGTTCCTACCTATAAACTACAAGAAAATTCTAAACAAAAAAAAACACATGTTGATTTTAATTGTTTTTAATGAATACATTTTAAGTTATTATAACAAAACTCTTGCTCTTTTGTTTTTTCTCTCATTACATTAAACTCAGACTGCAAGCTCACAAGTTGGGTAAAGCAATTTCTTTTGCTCTTGTAGTACGTATCTTATGTATAGAACCCTCGTTTCCTGAAGGAGGAAACGGAGACGTTACATTAGTGACTGACGAATTGGGATCTCGCTAGAGAGACGAATCACCTTCGAGTGTTAACAAAAGTCAATCGTTCTTCAGGGAACGAGGGTTACATATGTAATCGAGATAGTTCTCCTTCAGTCAGTCACGTCCAACATTACGTCAGTGACTGATGAATTGGGGTCCATATGGAAATCGCCACTTGCTGACCCCCTCCAGTGTCCTGCAAAATCTGGCAAGTCCCCCCAAACCAGTTGGGGTGGAAGATAGGACAGGCTTAGGCAGAGGAACCCACCACTGCTGTTCCATACAGTGGGAATTGGATAACACTGGGAAAGAGTAACCAAAGAAGGAAGGAACCACATCCTGCGCATAGGAGGTAATGTGGAAATTACACATGGACTGGCCATAGGGCAGTGCTACATAGAATACCCTACGGTAGACTCAGCCCGCCTGGGGTGAGATCACTACACAGCAGTTACGGCAGAGAAATCTCTGCCAGGGAAAGACGTGAGGGAAGCCGTACCATGGATAAATACACATGTGGGATCACCCGAAGGGGCAATCACAAAACATGGGCACCTAGCCCAGCACAAGGGCTGACCTTGGGCATACGCACGAGTGCTTAACCTGGCGTCTCGCGCTCCGCCACGTCTGACTGCCGAGGGCGTGAAAAGAACTTCAACAGGGTTTGCCAAGAGGGAAACTGAACTGAGAAGCACTTAAGAGCTATTATAATATTATACTATTTAAACTGAACTGAGCTGGATGACGACATCATTGATTCAATGTTGAACTGCCCTTTGCATTGACACACTATTTTCCTAATTCGGTTCTGTTGCTTTTTAAAAGCACTATATAAATAAAGGTGACTTGATTTAGATATCTTGGAAAGCAGGGTGGCCAACGGCTGATATAAAGACAATATAATTTTATTTTTCATTTATATTTAAGAAATTTTAAATCATTTGAAAATGGATAAAAAAAAGTTTCAAATACTTACTTTAAATGACAATGTATTTTTAACAAATAAATTAATATTTAATAAAAATGCAATTTAAAAAGAAAGTAAACACTGTTGTAACGTATGAGCAGTTCATTCATTCATTGATTCTGAATTAATGAATCATGGTTCTTTGAATCTAAAACAATACACCTTCCTTGGCTAAAACCCAAAGCTCTTAGCCTAGGAACTCATGCAGGTAAATCAACCTCTCTGCAGAGTAAGCTAAATGACCGGCCTGGCGCCGGCATGGCTTGGTTTAAATTACTTTACGACCCCTAGAATTTTTACATAAAGTAGATGTGTGTAGGATGCACCATATTTAAACTATTAAGTTTGCTTATTAAAGCGTTTAAAATAAACTCTCAGGACTTCCGGGTTGGCTGCAGACCAAAATGGCAGGTTGAGCACTTAGCTCTCGCAAGTCGGCGTTATATTTACCCCGTGTAATTATTTTTGATTCAAAAAAGTGATTTTTCTTCTTTGATATGACAGGGGGGAAGAAAGGCAGAGGTAAAGGGATGCAAAGTACAACGAATAACTATTTGCACCGTGCAGAGCAAGACGAAGTGGATGACATGCGGGGAGAAGAGATCCGACAACATGGAGACGAAACAACATCGGAGAATGTGCACACGGGGCTTGAAACTATAAGCAAGCAGATCAGCGAACTCAAGTCAGAACTTAAAGAAGATCTAAGAACATTCAAAGACGAAATTAAACATGATATGAGAGAAGAGATCCTTGAGTTCAAACAAGAAGTTAACTAACAACTATCAACAAACATGCTAGCCATGCAAGAACAGTAAGAAAATCATCGAGATGGATACGCGGACACAGCTGAAAACTGGAGAATGCTCTTCAGACTTTGGAAGTCCGTATATTTTTCTGTTATAATGCTTGTTCTAAGCAGTTCCTGGCTTGTTACCGTGTTACAGTTTATTTTTTTATTTAAGGTTAGCCTGTGGAAACATAGTGGTGTAAGAATGAATCGTTTTGATGGTGGCTCTACTGAGGTTAAACTAATGTCCTTAAACGTGAATGGTCTGGGTAACCCAATTAAAATTTAAAAAAAGAGAAAGTTTGTTGTTGCTCCAAAGAGAAAGTTTGGAGCAACAACACAAAATCAACAGGGACCCAAAACTACTAATGCGTATGCAGCAATTAAGGAAACAGATTAACGACCTGTTAGAACAAGATGTCGAGAAGAAGGCTCGATTCTATAAGCAGGCATACTATGAATCCAGCCCTAGAGCAGCCAAATTACTTGCCCGATGCTTACGTAAACAGCAAGTTGATAGGATCATTCATAGGATACGAGACCCACAAACAAATAGTTTGATTCATCATCCACAAAAAATAGAGGCCATTTTTCTAAATTACTATAAACAACTGTATACGGATACCTCTGATTCTAAAATGGAAGCGACAAGAAATTTTCTTAATGAAATGGATTTACCGAGTATAGGCAAAATACAAAACGATTTCATCACAGCAGATTTCACACTAGAAGAAATAAATAAAGTGATTGGGAGTTTAAAAACATCTAAAACACCAGGTAGTGACGGCTTTCCAGCAGAATGGTATAAAACATTTAAAGAACAACTAGCCCTACTTCTGTTAAAAACATTTAACTGGATTAAAAAAGAATGTAAACTTCCACCTTCATGGAATGAGGCAATTATCTTAGTACTTCCAAAGGAGGGTAAGGACAGGGAATTTAGTTGCAATTATAGGCCGATTTCAATTCTTAATGTGGATTATAAGATGTATACAGCAATTATAGCAAAAAGACTATCCTTCCTGAATTAATAGACGAGGACCAGACTGGATTTATAAAAAGCCGCCAAACACACGATAATATTAGGAGGACTCTACATTTGATAGATAAAATAGTTAGGGAAAATAAGACAGCAGTATTACTAAGTCTTGATGCCGAAAAGGCCTTTGATTGGGTCAATTGGGAATTTCTTTACCAAACGTTGGACAGATTCGGCTTCAATAAACATTTTGTAAATATAATTAGATCTCTTTACCAACAACCAACAGCCAAAATTAAAATTAATGGGTCATTATCTCCATCGTTTAATTTACAAAGAGGAACAGGGTTGTTGCCTCAGTCCCACATTATTTGCTGTTTATATTGAACCCCTGGCCCAGGCAATTCGTCAACATGAACAAATACAAGGCATTACAATAGGACATACAGATCATTTAATTAGTTTATTTGCGGATGATGTATTGATCCATTTAACAGATCCCGAGGCTTCCCTTCCTGTACTGATGGAAATCCTTGATCAATTTAATTTCTTAGCTGGTTACAAACTAAATATCGTAATTTAATTACAAACCATCTGAGGAAATCAGACAAAGACATAATTTAAGATGGGACCTGGAAGAAATAAAATATTTAGGGGTGATTATTACAAAAAATCTGAGCAGCTTGTATGGCGCTAACTATAATGTGATTAATCAGAGTATTAAAAGCGATATGGAAAGGTGGTCTACCTATCCATGAGATTTCGCCAGTAAGATTAACGTCATTAAAACAAAAATATTACCTAGATTGCTATACCTATTTCAAGCTTTGCCAGCAGATATACCTAAACACCAGTTTACAATCTGGGATAAAATTATTTCCAGGTTTATTTGGGATGGAAAGAAGCCCAGAATAAGATACACAACACTCCAATTAGCCAAGCATAAAGGAGGAATGGCCCTGCCGAATCTCAAAGATTACTTTTATGCAGCTCAGTTCCGTCCACTTTTTCTTTGGTGTAACAACAACTATTTTGCTAGATGGAAGGAAATTGAGACATATATGGTGGGTTATCAAATTCAGTCAGTTCTTGGAGAAAAAGAAATCCCTTCAGTAGTCAAAAGTCAATTGGATTCAATAACCTCTGGAGCAGTGGAATTTTGGTTTGAATTCGCTAGACAATTTAAATTAAGCAAAGATCAAAAAGTGCTTCGATGGATAGCCTTTGATACTCAATTTAAACCAGGTGAAAGAGATGCCACATATAAGCAATGGGTAACAAAAGGCATCAGTGCAATATGTTCAATAATGGAAAACGAGGAATTACTGACTTTCCAAACACTCAAAGAAAAATTTTCTCTTTCTAATCGGGACTTATTTAGGTATATACAATTCAGAGATTACTTTAACAGAAATAAAAATGGAAATTTCACACAAAATTAATCCAGTCGTAAAGATTATGATGAATGCATACAAATCAAATAGTAAAAGTGCAAAAATAATCTCCATGTTTTACGTAAGTATTATGGAAAGTAAGAGCAACTCAACATTATACCTTAAATCTAGGTGGGAAAAAGAATTAAATGAAGAAATTCTACCAGGTGTTTGGTTTGATGTGTGTGAAATTCAACATTCCTCCACAAGCTCGCAACAAATTAGGGTATTCAATTGGAAGAATTTAGTGCGATACTTTATTACACCTAAAATCAGCAGTAAAGCTTCTTCTACACCCCAACAATGTTGGAGACTATGTGGCTGCTTAGAAGCACACCATACTCACATTTTTTGGAGTTGTGAAAAACTGAAGCCATTTTGGGAAGATGTACATCTAACCTTAACAAAGGTGCTTGGATATGAGTGTAACACCAATGAGCGGATGGTATTCAACCATCTGTTCTATGTTAATGAATCCTGACCCTTTTGACACATTCTACACTCAAAGACCAGAACGTGAGTTAAAGAAAAAACAAGGACTTTCGTTTTACAACCCTCTTACAACATAACTCACCACCCTGGGCGCCGCCATGACGGCAATGTCCTGGCGAGGATGAGAGTTATAACACCTTGGAGACTATCCAGAGATGCGATATCGAACTTCAAAAGGGAAGACAAACACCCCCCCTTCTTGATCGCACATTCCAGTGAAACAGACGCACACACAGTCATGAGACGCACACACACTCAAAAACAGGCACAAGCATTTTTTTGCTGGCCCATGGACCTTCTTTTACTAAAACTACCTCTAAATGTATTTTAATGTCTCCCTTTTTGTGCTCAAATGTATGTATGCGGCATAGTGGAATATATGAAGGTTACTGTGTGTTTAATGCAAACTTTATATGCAGTTCATTAAGAATAACTCTGTACCTTTGGATACGGGACTGGTAAAAGCATAGTTCTTGGTGTCGGGATAATCGTAAAAACACGACTGTAACGAATCTTGATAGCAAATTACAAAAAGATGCATTGTTTCAGAGGAACGATCTTGCTTAAGGAAAATGTGTAACTTTGACATCGCCATAAATTAGACCAGTGGGCGGAAATCAGCAAACAAAGAAGATTTTTCCCGCCTTAGTTTGTTTACACTTCATTGGCTCATACTAAAAAAATAGGTGTAAACCTAGAGTTACTTAAAAGCTCAAGGAAACCTGTATTCTGGGCATTCCGCCAGAGAGAAAAGAGGATTCCCAGCTTTGCAACCGGACTTCAAGAAGTTCTCCGTTATTCTTCTTTACTTTTCGTTTCATTCTAGTTTTTCTTTATTGTCTGCTGATATTTGACTTCGTTCAATTGCCTTCACGAGCCAAACGAACTCAAGTCTAGTCATCTTTTGGCAAAGTTTACCTTCGCCTTAACCATCGAGCTCGCGCATCATCTGCTCTGGAAAGAACCACGCTGAGGCCGCACAGACCGGACAATTTGAGCGCAGCTACGCACAAGAGCCAGATCAAAGCAAGTACTTTCTTATATCGCAACTAAAATTGCTGTTTAAGGTTGTCTAGGCTATTCCATGTTTGTGAAATCATCCAATGACTTGGGGTCTCTTGCAAAGTTAACTGTTTGAGATTGCCACGCTGAGATTGCTTTTCACTTTCACTTTCTCTCCCTCTCTCTCTTTATCTCTCTCTCTCATTTATCTCATTATTATTCTTGTTCATTTACCTTGTTTAAATTGTATTTTCGTTTTGCTATATACTCATATTTACTCCGTGTGAATTGTAGTTATGTACTCTTTAGTCTGTTTTTATTAAATCCTATAATTTGCTTGAATTGAATTGTTTTATTGCTCATTGAGATCGAAGTCCCTGAATCGTGTGATCTAGCTACGAGCTTTGTTTTATATGAATTAATTTTCAGTAATCTTAGTAGTACAGACACAGAAAATATTGTTTTTTTCTGATCAGAAGATTAATATTTCTTGGAGTTTGTAAGAAGGGTATTTTTATTGAATTTTGATAAGGAAGTCTAGCTTCCAGTTCGCTGGACGAACAGATTGTCTAGAGTAACTTAAATTAATTCTAGTAAAGGTTACCTTTAAATGATTAAATATTCCCTCTTTGGGTAATTTAATATTTGTAAGCAATAAGCACGTTATATTCATAGACTCATGAATATTCACTTCATGTGAGTTAATTATTCCCCAGAAAGTGATTGTTGCTACATGAGATTCCTCTGTCATGTATTGTCTTGTACTTGGGTCATATTTCACTGGTTACACTTCAGGAGGACCGATATCTGGTAAAAACACTCCTTACAGCAGCAAGGAAAACCATAACCAGAAGCTGGTAGAAGCATGATTTACCTGAACCACAACAATGGTTTGATGTAATTCAGGAAATAAGGGCGTTGGAGCATAGGACTGGTGTGTTACGATTGAAGGTGGACTTGTATGCCAAAAGATGGCAAAAATAGAAACTTTGACAAATCATAAGGTCACTGGCTCTCAGACTGTACTCACCAAAGTTTTGGACATAAGTATACCTATCCAATTGTCTTCCCTTTCTGTATGCACCATGTTTTTACTTTTTCTACAGTATTCTCAACATAGGCTTTGTTTTTATTGTATAATAAGTTATTTTCTTTTTTTCTTTTTCTTTTCTTTCTGCCAATCAGCGCCAGAGAATCCCTCTCCAGCAACTTTGTTACAGAAGGGAATGCATTCAAAGCCAACAAGGAGCATCCAAACGCAAATACACAATATCTCATAATTCTGGCTGAAACTGGTGCAAATCTTATTAAGAAAATGAACTAAGATTAAAATGCTAGTAGATTGATTCTCTCAGGTTGCGGTCAAGAAGTAGTGTCTAACGCTAGACACTTGGGACTCCATTCACCCTCCGTTAATAACATAAATTTTCTCTGTCACTGTTTGAATGAATGTTTGTGTGTTTTTGTTGGTTTAGTTTGTGTGTATTAGAGTAGTTCAATAAAGTCTTGTCTGATTTTACATTCCAGTGTCTTGTGCTGTGTGCTTACAAGATACTGCCTTAAACTGTAGATTTTGTTAGCTTGCTCATAATCAGTTATCATAATTTCATGATATTATTACCGTAGGCCACGGGATAATATTTTGTCCAGGATTGATAAAATACCCTAACCTCAACTTATCGGTGGACGAATAGTTGATAAAGCATTAAATATTAATTCTGAATAATTTGCATACTAATTCAGTTCTTTTTCACTGTAATTCAATCACCTTTGAGTTATATTGATCTTAATTCCCTTATTAATCTTACACAATAATCATGTAAGTTATTACTAAGATGTATTCAATAGGTTTGTGCGTTGCATAACTGGTTAGCCTGTTTTGCGAGGGTTATGATTTTTTGAGTTGTAACTTGGAAATGTTTCTGCTAATTAATGTTCTCAAGTAGTTTCTGTAACCCTAGCCAGGTCATATAACTTTATGACCCAAATGGGAGAAACAGGAAAGTCCAACTCGCTGGAATTCTTGTAAGAAAAGAGAAAAGTAAATTTTTTAAATGTATTATAAATGTATTGACTGTATAGCCTTTTTGTGCTTAGATGTCTTCCCATATCAAATTCGAGTATCTGCAATTTTATCGTGTGTTAATCAAACTTTAAATGTGTGTAATTCTGCATATGAATGTAACTTTGTTTTTCCTACCTTTAACTGTATTCTTGGTATCTGTGTAACAGTCATCTTTTGACTGAACCACTCATACATATGAAAGGTATGTAAGATGTAGTATTCTGGAATTACCATCTTGCTGGAATATAACTGCTGAATTCTGACAACACCATAAATTACTCGAGTGGGTGTCCCCCAGAGACAAAGAAACTTTTTCCCGCTTCAGATCGTGAACATTTATTGGTTGTTTGCGCAAACAAAGCCGTGAACCCAGTCGCTTTCAAAAGGTTACGGTCTATGATTTTGCCATCAAAATCATTCTGTGATCTCGACTATTTCTCTCTCATTCTCTCTCGCTCATCCTCTCTCTCTCTCTCTCTCTCTCTCTCTCTCTCCCTCTCATCTGTATCCGTTATGTCTTGTATTTGTTTTTACTGTTTGTATTGTTATACACATATTTACTCTGAACTCATAATACATCAAACTACGATTCACAATTATTAAAATCCAATATATATTCATGATTGCTTCGGTCTAAAATGCATCAGAATACATCACATCAGAATAGTTTCATGGCCAGAAACAATTTTTCCTGGAATTATAAGAAGTGATAACTTTATTGAAAGTTGATAAGTTAATCTTACAGCCGTTTGCTGGACAAACCACTGTTTGATTTGCATTAATTCCCAGTAAAAGATATCACGATAATTGATGTGAAGAATGGAATATTGACATATTAATGAGTAAATAACAGTGCCTTGTAATGAGTTATTGATATATACAATTGACCTATTTTTCATCTTCAATAATTTTAGTTCATATGAGATATATATTAATCATATTCCTGATTAATTATTAAAATTCCCTATATATAATTTGAGTTCATTTTAATTACTACCCAGTGCAGCTACACTGTAATCCAACAGGGCACTCAGTAATCTGGGAAGTTTGTGTGCATTGTGGTTTTGGGAATCATATTTTTTCAAATAAAGCCAATGTAACACTCATTTTACACACAGCACACAGTGAAAATGACACAAATATGACATTGGGCAAAAGCATGAAGCGCAGCATAATTTGCGCTTCTCCACTGAAGCTGAACTCTCCTCCTATCCACGTTTAATTCGCAGGGACCGACCATCAGGCAGAAAACATGCGATCATTCAGAATACACAAATGCAAAACTCAAAAGATCTTAGTGTTTTTGAGTTTGCAAGATTTTTTAAATTAAATGTTCATTAGTCATTCAAAGATTTGTTTAAATGATATAAATGCGTGTTTGCTGAATGCTGACATGAAAACGAAAAAGTATAATGTTTACCTTTCTATTACTATTATAAAAGCAATTATTATAGTACTTTTTTTGTATACATTTTAATTCCTTTACTTAACAGTTCTTTCTGATTATTAGACAGACTTCCATCCGTATTTAGACATTAACGACAACAGTGAACGAGAGAATGTGAGCACTGTGTGCTAAGGTGCTGCCGTTTTCAGACATTGCATTAGAATTTTAGGTGTATGTCAGGCTGCCTTATTAGTGGTGCATGAGATTGAGATGTGATGACAATGTAATGTTTTTGTTAGCCGACATGAGCTTTAATCTAAATAACATTTATTAAAGGGATAGTTCACTCTCAGATTAAATTTTGGTACGTTTTAGCTTACCTCAAGGACATCCAACATGTAGGTTTCTCCGTTTCCTCAGTATTTCCCATTTTGATATTTTTAGGTCCAACCGTTCTTGTCTGTGTCTCACATAATGGATGTCTATGGTCACCACCTCAAAGAGCATGCACAGAGGAGTCAAAATTAAACAATTCCCCATCATAAGTACACACTGATGACTTAAGACACGAAACGAGCAGTTTGTGTAAGAAAACGAACAGTATTTATATCGTTTTTACCTCTTCTACACAACCACGTCCAACTGATCTGAGGGCACAAGTGATTTCTGATGTGATGTGAGCGCACGCTCTGGCTTAGTCTGGGCAAGCGCGGAAAGCACCGGAAGCGATCTCTCACGCGTGTACATCACTCATTGTTTACACTTACTGTCTATGGTTTACACAGATTTCAGAAGTATTACCTTTCACTGTGAAGATCTAAACATATTTAGACGTTCAGGAAATTGCAATGGAAGACGATTTTAATATATCCATAGACACCGTTGAATTTTTTTCACAACCATATTAATTTGAACAAGAATACACAGACCAAGTACTCAGGAGCGATCCGCTGCAGCAGCACGCCTTCAAGCCTCAGAGAGACAGAGATCTCTTCAAAATTGGTGGTTTTTAGTAGCAAGTGTTGGGAGATGCCAACAGAAGTGGATAGCATATGTTGTCACGAATGGAACAACTACAAGACGACAACGAGGATATTGACAGTATCGCATCACACACCTGCCTGACTGAAGATCCTGAGTTTTCTCAGCTGTTGAGACCCAGCGTTTTACACGTTGTGTGTAGTATGCCACGTATAAACTGGAGGCGACGGCCAATGCCAGAGGGACCCAATGGCACGCTGTCAATAGAGTGAGTAATGTGTTATATTTTTATTATAATCGCAACGAATACAGGGTGCATTATAAACAAATTAATTAATTACAATTACTGCATTATATTACAGTGCAGATTGGTGGCGTAGCATGTGGTAAACAATGAGTGCTAAAAAAATTAAAAAAAAACAATGAGTGATGTGCATGCGCAAGAGAGCACATCCGGGGCTTTCTGCGGCTTGCACAGACTAAGCCAGAGCGCGCGCGCACATCACATCGGGAAGCAGTGTGTACTTATGATGGGGAATTGTTTAATTTTGACTCCTCTGTGCATCCTCTTTGAGGTGGTGACCATAGACATCCATTATGTGAGTCACAGACAAGAACGGTTGGACCTAAAAATAACAAAATGGGAAATACTGAGGAAACAAAGAAACCTACATCTTGGATGTCCTTGAGGTAAGCTAAAACATATCAAAATTTAATCTGAGAGTGAACTATCCCTTTAATCCAAGTTAATTTTATTGCTGTGACGTGTATATTTAAATATGTTTCCTTTGTCAGATTTCACTCCAGTACTTTGTTTTCTTTGTAACTAAATATTCCACACAAACAGTTTTTCCTGATTACCTTCCCCATTAATGTAAACCCTGTCTTCCTCAGTTGAGGGTCTGCTATTGTTTAGCGCCCATGTGGTTATTATTTTTCTCCCTGTGGATTTATTAAATTACTTTCTTGAACCCCTGTGAGCCCCTGTCATATGAAAGAAAATTTCAGTGTTTTATTGTGAATCATCCCCAAATCCATCACCGACCCAAACCATAACTGATACAGGTGTTCATCTAGGTCCCTTAATGTCTCACGCTGGGAGATATACATGTAATCATTTTAAAACAGCTACTGTTCTCCACTGACAAAAAGTAAATTGTGGCATAGCATGTCTATATTGGTAGAATCCAAATTTTCATGATTTTGCCAGGGGCCCCACAAACCCACAGGTTGGCTCTGCTCAAATCCTACAAAAAGATACAGCAGAAGCTCTGGGTGATATTTCTGAGCACTAAACAAACATTCTGGAAAAATATGAAACTGGGTCAGGTCTGACCTGGTCGACTGAAACGGGGCCATGTGTCTTTGAAAACAGTCATCCAAGTGCACCGATGAAACTGCCTCGGTCTCTGTTTTGATCTGAACATGGATACAAACAAACATAAAGCATTCAGAATTGCAATTTTCAGGCTTTATTCACAAAACACAAATCCATTTGTTTTTCAAGAATCATCTTTGGCACTTAAACACAATCAATCATTAAGTGATGAAATGAGATCCATTTGTTTAGACCGTGTGGTCAATATCTGGTGTTTGGTTGCCATCTTGCACTTGTCAAGTCATGACATAAGGAATGGTAACACTTTATAATAAATGTAAAATTTATAAACACTTTATAATACACACTTCCTTTAGCATTTTGGAGTTAAGGGATACAGCAATGTAAGGGTTAATCCGAAACATCAAGAGACACTCACTCAACACAATATATAACTTTGGTAACACTTCCAATAAGGTTTCAGTTATTAAAATGTATTATATTAATTTACGCAAACAATAATTACATGGCATTTATTAATGTAAATCTCCCTCTCTCTCTCTCTCTCTCTCACACACACACACAAAGAACAATAGATCTACAATTCTAGTAACACTTTTCAATAAGGTTTTAGCTTTTAACATTATATAAGTTAACATGAACATTACTTATATAGCATTTATTAATCTTAGTTAATATTATATTCAAAATGGATTGCTACATTAAAATGTATAGCTAATGTACATCAGTAACTGTACCATGAATAAACAAGCAATTTTTTTACTAACACAAATAAATGCAGTAAAGATTTGTTGTTCATACTTAACTTGTACTAATGTTAAATACTAAATTATTTAACTATATTAGTTAACATGAACAATAATTATATATAGCATTTATAAATGTTAAAACTTAGATAAAAATATTTTAATACATTATTTGTTAATTTTTATTTATTTAAAGTTTTATTTTAATATTAGTTTTATGTACTAAAGAGAGCAGCCCGAAAAATGCAGCGCAGCTGGAGGAAAACAAAACTAGAGGCATTTCATATTGCTTGGGGGGAAAGTAACCTATCCTACAGAAAAGCATTAAAAACTGCTAGATCCGATTACTTTTCTTCTCTTTTAGAAGAAAACAAACATAATCCCAGGTATTTATTCAATACAGTGGCTAAATTAATGAACAATTTACTCAAGTGTTGACATTTGACATCACAGCAGTAATGACTTTATGAACTACTTCTAAAATCGATACTATTAGAGATAAAATTGTAACCATTCAGCCGTCAGCTACAGTATCGCATCAGACAGTGCACTATAGACCCCCTGTAGAACAGTTCCACTCTAGGGCTGGGACAACGCGTCGAGGTCATGGATGACGTCGACGCAAAATATGCGCATCAATTCGTCTATCTGTTTTTATTTTTCTAAAAAACGTTTTCAAAACGTTAACCTTGTGCGCGTTGAATATACGCGATGGCCGGATCAACATTCTGTCCAACGTTATATAACCAATTCAGGAGTTTTTCTGTATTGATCTTTTTTTTGGCGGCTGTCAAAGCAACAGTCTTCAAACAACACGAGCGCTTCTTGCTCTCTCTCTCCCTTGTGCATATTAATCAAAATCATTAAACACGATAGAAAAAGGGCGAAACACCAAAGTTTCACGCGCGCTCGCGCACTCACAGTCTTCAAACTACACGAGCGCTGTCTTGCTCTCTCTCTCTCTCTCTCTCTCCCTCGTGCATACTAACCAAAATCATTGGACACAATAGAAAAAGGGTGGAACGGCAAAGTTTCATGTGGAGCATTCGGAGCTTTTTTTTTTTCTCCATGACAGGCTGCTGGCTCCCACTGTTAATTTTTTTTTTTTTTTTTTGGAAAAGCACTCTAAGCTGTATTAGCTTAAAGCCCTCAAGTTTACATTGGTTACTGTATTCTTTCAAATGCTCTTAACAAGTATTTTGGGTGACCTTTTTTATTGAATGCTAGACATCAAGTTGTTATTTTCATCTGAAAGAACTTTTTTTCAGTAAGCTAGGCCCTATGTGTTCAGTAAGCTTGTTTCAGTAAGCTATGCGTTTTCGAGGCTTAAAGGTTTTATTGAATGCTATCTCTATACAAGTGCAAAGTAATGCATTCTTAATCAGTCTTTTATTTTGTAATTTGAAGAGCAATAAACATATATTGCAATGTTAAGGAATTCATGTTTTTTTTTCATTTAGATACAGTATGTAAATCAACAAGTATAAATTGTTAGTAGTCAATTAATGGGGAGATAATCGAAATTGAATCGGTCTGAAAAAATATTTTTTCGATGCATCGAAAAAATAATCGCTAGATTAATAGTTTAAAAAATAATTGTTTATCCCAGCCCTATTCCACTCATTCTCTACTATAGGAGAGGAAGAATTGTATAAACTTGTTAAGTCGTCTAAACCAACAACATGTATGTTATACCCTATACCATCTAAGCTCCTAAAAAGGTGCTTCCAGAAGTCATATTAATTTCTCATTGTCATTAGGATATGTCCCAAAAATTTTCAAATGGCTGTTATTGAGCCTCTCATCAAAAAAAACACAACTTGACCCCAAAGAACTAGTTAATTATAGACCGATCTTGAATCTCCCTTTTCGGTCCAAGATACTAGAAAAGGTGGTATCCTTACAATTATATTCCTTCGTAGAGAAAAATGGTATCTGTGAGGATTTCCAGTCAGGATTTAGACCATATCATAGTACTGAGACTGCTCTCCTTAGAGTTACAAATGACGTTCTCTTATCATCTGATCGTGGTTATATCTCTCTATTAGTTCTATTGGATCTTAGTGCGGTGTTTGACACAATTGACCACAACATTCTTTTGCATAGACATGAACACTTTGTTGGCATTAATGAAAGTGCATTAGCATGGTTTAAATCATACTTGTATGACCGCCATCAATTCGCAGCAGTGAATGAAGAGGTATCATATCGATCACAAGTGCAGTATGGAGTACCTCAAGGCCGCTACTGTTCACACTTTATGTGTTACCCTTGGGAGATATCATCAGGAAACATGGTGTTAGCTTTCACTGTAATGCTGATGATACTCCGCTCTATATTTCTTCGCTGCCCAGTGAAACATTAATGGAATGCATAGTCGATATAAAAAAACTGGATGACGAGTAATTTCTTACTGCTAAATTAAAAAACAGAGGTGTCAATTATAGGACCTAAATACTCTGCATGTAATAACCTAGAACTCTTGTCTAAGACTTGATGGCTGCTCTTTCAATTCTTCGTCATCAGTTAGGAACCTTGGTGTGCTATTTCATTGCAATCTTTCCTTAGAAAGCCACGTTTCTAGCATTTGTAAAACTGCATTTTTCCATCTCAAAAATATAGCTAAATTATGGCCTATGCTCGCAATGTCATTTGCAGAAATGATAATCTGTGCATTTATGGCCTCAAGGTTAGATTATTGTAATGCTTTATTGGGTGGTTGTTCTGCACGCTTAGTAAACAATCTACAGCTAGTCCAAAATGCAGCAGCAAGAGTTCTTACTAGAACCAGGAAGTATGACCATATTAGCCCGGTCCTGTCAACACTGCACTGGCTCCCTATCAAACATCGTATAGATTTTAAAATATTGCTTATTACTTATAAAGCCCTGAATGGTTTAGCACCTCAGTATTTGAATGAGCTCCTGTTACATTATAATCCTCCATGTCCGCTACGTTCTCAAAACTCAGGCAATTTGATAATACCCAGAATTATCCAAATCAACTGCGAGCAGCAGATCCTTTTCCTATTTGACGCCTAAACTCTGGAATAACCTACCTAACATTGTTCGGGAGGCAGACACACTCTTGCAGTTTAAATCTAGATTAAAGACCCATCTCTTTAACCTGGTTTACACATCACACTAATATG
This sequence comes from Carassius auratus, assembly GCF_003368295.1. Classification (NCBI taxonomy): domain Eukaryota; kingdom Metazoa; phylum Chordata; class Actinopteri; order Cypriniformes; family Cyprinidae; genus Carassius; species Carassius auratus. The sequence continues at coordinate 1,930,184 of NC_039288.1, read as the reverse complement.
CTTCTAATATCCAAATCCATTAAATTAGTCTGTTTCTCTCTTATTCCGAGGTCACTGTAGCCACCAGATCCAGTCTGTATCCATATCAGAGGGTCACTGCAGTCACACGGAACCAGTACGTATCCAGACCAGATGGTGGATCGGCACCTAGAAAGGACCTCTACATCCCTGAAAGACAGCGGAGACCAGGACAACTAGAGCCCCAGATACAGATCCCCTGTAAAGACCTGGTTTAAGATGATCACCAGGACAATACCGCAGGAAACAGATGATTCTTCTGCACAATCTGACTTTGCTGCAGCCTGGAATTAAACTACTGGTTTCGTCTTGTCAGAGGAGAACTGGCCCACCAACTGAGCCTGCTTTCTCCCAAGGTTTTCTTTCTCCATTCTGTCACCGATGGAGTTTTGGTTCCTTGCCGCTGTCGCCTCTGGCTTGCATAGTTGGGGTCACTTCATCTACAGCAATATCATTGACTTGATTGCAAATAAATGCACAGACACTATTTAAACTGAACTGATAGATATGGGAAAATAAAAGTTGGCCACACTGCTCAAGGTATCCTAAAACCGTTCACAATTTACAGGTCCTGTTCTTCGTGATCCCATGTTTTAAACTTAAGTTAGTGTTTAATGTTGTTTTTAGAGTATAAATAATATCTGTAAAATTCTAAAGCTCAAAGTTCAATGCCAAGCGAGATATTTTATTTAACAGAATTCGCCTACAAAAAATGACCCGTTTGGACTACATCCCTCTAGTTCCTGCAGTAATGACGTCACTAAAACAATTTTTTGACTAACCTCTGCCCACATGAATACATAAAAAATATCTTCACTCTGACCCCAGAAATCTCTCCACTCTTTCGCGCTCCTGCTCTGCTCATCTGGAACATTTATCCATTATTTGCTGCCCATTCTATCTGCCCCGGGAGTTTTCATCGATCATAATAACTGCTGTTTACATCCCACCACAAGTAGACACCGGTTTGGCTTTGTCTGAGCTTCAGGATGGGCTCAGGGGCAACATCAACAAACATCCTGACGCTGCTATTATCATGTCTGGGGACTTCAATAAAGCCAAACTCAGGCAAGTTATGCCTAATTTTTTTATCAACATGTATCCTGTCCAACCAGAGGACAGAATACACTGGATCATTGCTACACTCAGTTTAAGAATGCCTACCAAATCGGACCATGCCGCCATTTTCCTCACACCGGAATATAAACAAAGGCTCGTTCAAGATCCCTCGGTGCAGAGGGTGGTGACACAATGGTCCGCTCAATAAGAAGCCATGCTACAGGCGGCTCTTACAGACGTAGACTGGGACATGTTTCGTGCAAGTTCATCTGACGTCAGCTAGTTCACGGATGTAGCATTAAGCTTTGTAAACATGCTAGACAAACAAGCTACGGATACAATAACTATAAGGACCTTCTCAAATCAGAAACCGTGGGTGGACAGATCAATCCGTGCAGCAGCAAAAAAAAAAATGCACTGCTGCTTACAACGCCGGTCTTCTGTCGGGAAACATGAACGAGTACAAAGCATCGTACTATGCTCTCCGACGTGCAGTAAGACCCTCCAAACACAGATACAGGGAACGCATAGAGTCACATTTCCAGCTAAATAACTCCAGACGCATGTGGCAAGGACTAAGGACCATCTGTGCCTCTGCAGAGGTGAGAGCAGATCCGTCACTGGCTGACAAGCTAAACACTTTCTATGGCCACTTTGAAAGCAATCTAAGCAGCGCGAGTCTGTCGATCAGTGCGTCAGTAAGCAGCAGTCAGAGCAGCGATCATCATGTGATCATCGTGTAAGAGGTCGAGTATCGGAGGGCACTAAAGCGAGTGAATGTAAGGAAAGCAGCTGGACCTGATGGGATTTCTGGCCGTGTTCTGCGGTCCTGCACTGATCAGCTCGGTGGTTTGTTTACATCCATTTTTAAGGAGTCTCTTGCTACATCGGTGGCTCCCACCTCATTAAAAAAATCTGTCATCATCCCTGTGCCTAAGAACAATAAACCCTCTTGTCTGAATGACTATCGTCCAGTTACCCTCACATCAATAGTCATGAAGGTCTTTGAGACTGGTTAAAAATGTCATCTGCTCCTCCATCCCGGATACTTTAGACCCTCTTCAGTTCTGCCTATCGCCCAAACAGATCCACTGATGATGCCATCTCTCACATCCTGCACTCTTCTCTCACACACATTGACAGCGATAACAGGAACTATGTAAAGCTGCTATTTATCAACTATAGCTCAGCTTTTAATACTATAGTCCCCATAAAGCTAGCTTCTAAACTCACAGGCCTCGGCCTGAATTCATCCGTCTGCAACTGGATTCTTGATTTCCTCACCGGCAGACCTCAAATGGTGAAACTAGGCCAGTAGATTCTGTGTGCAGTGTAGACTGTATAGTTCATTGTACAGTGTAGTGTTTAGTGTACATTTCGTGTATAGTGTTTACTGTATGTATGTACATATTGTGTATAATGTGTAGTGTTAACTAAGTTTGTCTAATAGTACACTGTATGTACTGACCATATGTATGTGCATATTGCACACTTTCACCTGTTGAAGTCTGTTGGTTATATGTTAACTGTTCTGCAATTTCTGGAGCAAGCTCCCAAGAATTTCACTCACCAAGGCACATGTGCTGTGGTGATGTGACAATAAAAGTGACTTGACTTACATAGCTATATTTATGTATATTTTCATTGTTTTCTTTAATAATTGCACTGTCCAAGGAGATATATATTGTTTGAAAACAATATATTGTTTTCTGTGAGTGAGTAAACGATGATTTTCTCATAATTTAGAAAGAAAAATTCTATGCTATAAGCTCCAGTTCTCAAAAGTCCCGGGAACCAATGTTCTGTATGTGTTTTATGGCCTTATTCAAGTGATTTAACATTTTTAGTTTGTTACTAACCACGCATAACTTTTTTTCTCAAAAACACAATTATGTACATACATGCTGCTCAAATATTATTATAGCCCAGTTTGGGCTGATTACAGTGAGATTAGACTTTAGCCATTTAGATGTTTATAAGAAACTGAAAAAAGCACAAATGTAAGGGGCATGACAAAACTACCCTACCCTACTTTGATGATGTTTTTCTTACCTTTTTGGACATGGACAGTATACCGTACACACAGTTTCAATGGAGGGACTGAGAGCTCTCGGACTAAATCTAAAATATCTTAACTGTGTTCCGAAGATAAATGGAGGTCTTACAGGTTTGGAACGACATGAGGGTGAGTTATTAATGACATAATTTTCATTTTTGGGTGAACCAACCCTTTAAGCCCCCCCCCAAAAGACTCAAATTCTTAAAAAAAAATTCTTAAAGAATAAACATTTATTTTCTACAAGAAAAAACATTATAAAATATAGCTGCAAGCAGCGATGGTGGGCTCAAGCCATCAGTGCAAATGCCATCCCGGTGGCATCTGGTAAACTGTGCCTAGCGGGCACATTCATTTACAATAATCCTCTGGCAGTCAGGTTAAGGGATACAGCAGTTAAAGGGTTAATCCGAATCATCTAGACGTTGAAGTCACATTCACAGAACAATATATATAACTTAAGTAACACTTTACAATAAGATTGCATTTATAAACATTAACTAATGTTAACATGAACAATAATTATATAGCATTCATTCATGTCAGTTAATATTCCAAAGTTAAACATTAAAACATTGATTTATTGTGATTTTTTTTCCAAGCACATTTTACCAATTCCAAACCATATCAATCTTAACTACCATTATTTTTTATTTAATCATTTATGAGTGATATATAATTGTCCATGAAAGCTGGAAGAGAAAAACTCCTTATATTCAGGTGTGCAGAATTATTAGGGATGTTTTCTTTACAGATGAAATAAGCCAAAAGAGTTTGAACTCAAACTGAAAAGTTGAAAATTATGAAATCCCCCATGAGAAATATCAAAAACAAATGTAATACAGAAATTGCATGGTTAAGACTTGACCATTGGACAAAAAAAATGCTGACTGGGTCACTGGGTCAAAAAAAAAAAAAAAAAAAAAAAAACAGGTGAGGAAATTACAAAAAGAATTGTAAAAGAATTAAGAATTAATGTGAAGATACATTTTTGGTCAATTCTGCAAGACAGACTATTCAGGATAGGAGATGGAATAAAAATTAGCTCCTAAATCTTAATGCCAGATTCTTACAAGTACAAGAGGAGGTGGTGCTGGTCTTTCAGGAGTCACTCAATCTGTTCACAAAGCCTACATATAAAGTCTCAACATATAGTATTTCACAATACTTCATGCTATTCTAATTAAGTCATTTTTTGGGATCTTTTAAGTCTCTCAGAACCTGACACCTTGTAATTTTGGAGACTCCAGGAAAGTTGCAGTTCTGGAAATTGGTGGCACTGTACACCAAATGCTCCTTGGCAGTTTCACACCTAATTCTTCACTTTAATTCTTTTCCAGTTAACATGTTTATATTCTTCTCCACCTTTTTTTTTTTTTTCTGACCCTTAGATCCCAGTAAGCATTTTGCTGTCCAGTGGTCATGTCTTAAATTTGCAATTACTGTACTGCTCTAATTTTGAATAGTTCTCTTGGGGATCTAATAATTTAGGATTTTTCAGTCTGAGTTAAACCTCTTTTTTTAGCTCATTTTATCAGTAAAGAAAAAAAACGCCTAATAATTCTTCATACCTGAATATAAGGAGGTTTCTTTTTTTTCCTCTTTCAGCCTTCATGGTCAACTACGTATATATAATCACACTCGTTGCCTTCTCTAGTTCAGCTCAACCAAAGTCTCATCCCATTCGTCCATATTTGTTATATCACAAATCCCGGAAAATATTTGTTGTAGTCCATACAAGGTGTTCATTATAGTTTAAAAAGAATTTTTTGTTAAATAAAACATTTCCTTTTTAATTGGACTTTGAGCTTTGTAACTTTGCAGAACTTTTTTATGCTGATATTGACAAAAATGTACATCTCTATATTTTTTTCAATATTTCGATATATTAATATTCAGACGATAATTGTGCAATCCTTTAAATATGTGTGTGCAAATTGGCAAAGAAGGTCCAGTTGGTGTATTATATTGCTGCATTTTACCTATTATTGTATGGAATTACTAGTACATAAAGATATGAGACATTATTGATTTAAACATGAACCAACAAG